>NW_016910576.1:92584-126765 GCF_001483705.2 Eufriesea mexicana
AGCAGTGCATATCGGAAAAGTCGTAATTAACCGAACCTAACCCAAACGAACACAAAATAACCAAACATAGCATAGCAAAAGCCATTGTGCCGAAACCGCTATTGCTGCCGTCCCCACGGGCAAGCAGCACGAACTGAAGCACAACAGAGAGCAAAAAACCACCGAAAAGCAGCGTACAGCGCAAAAGTTAAATCCATCCTGAACACAGATTGCCCAACCCATCCTAACGAACGTAACTCGACCAAACATAGGAAGCCGAGACCACAGATCCTGGCTTTACACAGCCAAGCAGGGAATATTAAAGCGCTCTAGGGAGCGGAAATCCACCTAATAGCAGACTATGGCGCTGACGTCAATGCTAACCTCTCCTAACGAACCAATCGTGACATATCCAAACGTAACCTAACTAAGTCTAGCGTGCCGCGAGAACTATTGCTGGTCTCCACAGAGCCAAGTCAAACACATTAGTGAAGAGTAGAACGCAGATATACATAGAATCGCACTGCATATCTGCAAAGTCAAAGCTACCCAAACCTAGCACAACCCAACCGGAAACAACCAAATATAGACCAACCCGGCCCAACGGGACGAAACAGTGAAAGCATGCGCCCCCCCCCGCCGATCCATGCAAGACAATCTGGAGCGCAGTAGAGCGCAGAAGTCCACCGAACAAATGTGTACACCAGAAAAGTTGAAGCTATCCTAACGAAACTTAGCATAACCGAACATATGATAGCGTAACATAAATCAGCGTAACGTGCCCACACCACTATTCCTGGCTTTCCCAGAGCCGGGCAGTAAGTACTAGAGCCCTGTACGGCGCAGAATTCAACCTAATAGCAGACTATAACACTAAAGTCAAAGATATCCCCACCAAACGAACCCATCGTAACATAACCAAACGTAACAGAGCCCAACCTAACGTCCCGCGACCACTATTGCCGGCCTCCCCAGAGACAAACAGAATACATTAGTGGGGAGTAAGACGCAGGAATCCATAGGATAGCAGTGTATATCAGAAAAGTCAGAGCTGCATAAGCTAAACCTAAACCAAGGGAACATACCAAACAGAGCCTAGCTCAACCTGGCGGGCCGAAACCACTGATACTGCCCCCCCCCCCGGAGCCAGGCAGGAAATACTAGAGCTCTGTAAATCGCAAAAGGCCACCGATGGGAAGTGTACGGCACCAAAGGTGAAGCCATCCAAACCAATCATGGCCTAACCCAACTTAACCGAACGTAACCAGTCTAAACACAACCTGCCGAGACAAATATTGCTGGCCTTTCCAGAGGCAAGCTGAAATCATTAGAGCAGTGTAGGGAGCAGAAATCCACCTAATAGCAGGCAGTCGCACTGAAGTCGAAGCAATCCTCTGCTAACCTAATCAATAGTGATATAACAAAACGTAACATAACTCTACCAAACGAGCCGCGACCTCTATTGCTGGCCTCCCCACAGACAAGCAGAACTCATTAGGGGAGAGAAGCCAGCAGAAACACAGAGAACCGCAGTGTACATCAGAACGGTCAATGCTACACGAATCCATCCCAAACCAGCAGAACATAGCCGGACAGAGCCTCACACAACCTAACGGGCCCAGACCGCTATTCCTGCCCTCCTCATAATTAATCACGACTTACTACAGCATGGAAGAGCGCAGAATTGCACCCAATTGCAGTGTAGAGCACAAAAGTTGAAGCTGCCCTAGCCAAACATATACTAACACTGTCTAACCGAGCGTACTTTCAACTCAACATAAAGTGCCGAGACCACTATTGCTGGCATGCCCGGAGCCAAGCAGAATACATCAACTGGTAGTAGAACGCAGAAATCCATAGAATTGCAGTGTGTATCAGAAAAGTCATAGCTACCTAAGCTTAACCCATACCAACAGAACATAGCCGAACATAGCCTAACATAATCTAACGTGCCGCTGCCGCTATTTCTGCACCCCCAGGGACAGGCAGGACATACTAGAGGACAGTAGAGCACAGAAGTTCGTCGAATTGTATTTTACAGCACACAAGTTGAAGCTACCATAACCGAACTAAGCCTAACATAAGGTAACAGGACGTAACCAGACTCGACATAACGTGCCGAGGCCACTATTTCTGGCCTTCCCAGAGGCAAGCTGAAAATATTAGAGCTCTGTAGGGCGCATAAATTCACCTAATAGCAGTCTATAGCTCTAAAGTCAAAGCTATCCCCTCCTAACATAAACAATCGTAGCGTAACAAAACGAAGCATAGCACAACCTAACGTGCCGCGACTAGTATTGCTGCCCCCCAGGGGATGCAGGACACATTAGTGGAGAGTAGAACGCAGGATTCCATAGGATCGCTGTGTACATCAGAAAAGGCGTAGCTACCGAAACCTAGCATAAGCAAACAGAACATAGATAAACATAGCCTAACTAACCCTAACGTGCAGCGACCGCTATTGCTGCCGTCCCCAGAGGAAAGCATGACATGCTAGAGCACAGTATATCGCGGAAGTCCACCGTATAGCAGTGTACGTCAAAAAAGTTAAAACTATCCCAACCACACTTAGCCTAACCCGCATAACCGTTCGTAACTTGACTCAACAAAACGTGGCGAGACCACCATAGCTAGCCTTCCCAGAGCCAAGCTGAAAATATTGGCGCACTGTAGGGCGCCGAAATGCACCTAATAGAATTCCATAACTCTAAAGCCAAATCTATCCTCTCCTAACCTAACAAAAATTAGCTTAACCAAACGTAACGTATCTGAGCCTAACGTAACGCGACCACAATTGCTGGCCTCCCCAGAGCCAACCGGAACACATTATTGGAGCGTAGAAGTCAAAAGCCCGTAGAATCGCTGTGCACATCAGTTAAGTCAAAGCCTCCTTTGCCTAACCCAAAGAATCGGGCCACAAACATACATAGCATAAGTCAAACTAAAATGCCGAGACCGCTATTGTTACCCTCCCCAGAGCTAAGCGGGACATACTATAGCAGAGTAGAGCGCAGAAGTACACCGACTAGCAGTGTTCAGCACAATAGTTTATGCTACCGTGTCCAAGCTTAGAATGACCCAAACAATAGGAACATAACCAGACCGTACATAAAGTGCTGAGACCACTATTCCTGGCATTCCCGCAGCCAAGCTCGAAATATTAGAGCACGGCAGTGCCCGGCAATCCACCTAGCAGCATGTTATAGCACTAAAGGCAATGGTATACCCTCCTAACATAACCAAACGTAACATAACCGAACTTATCCTAACTCAAACTAACGTGCCGGGAACGTTGTTGCTGCCCTCTCCAGAGCCAAGCAGGACGTGCTAGAGCGCAGTACATCGCAGAACTCCAATGAATAGAAGTCTACAGAACGAAAGTTGTAGCTACCCTAAACAAACTTATCTTAACCCCTCCTATCCGAACGTTACCTTTCCCAATGCAACGTGCCGAGGCCACTATTTGTCGCCTTCCGTGGGCCAAGCTGTAAGCATTAGCGCTCTGTATGGCGCAGGAATCCACCTAATAGCGTACTATGGCTATAAAGTCAAGGCTGCCCTTTCCTAACCAAACCAATCGTAACATAACGGAACGTAACCTTAATAAACCTTACGCGCCGTGATAAAAACTGCTGGCCTCCCCAGAGCAAAGCAGGGCACTTTAATAGAGAGTAGGATGCAGAAATCCGTGGAATCGCAGTGTATATCAGAAAAGGCGAAGCAACCGATGCCAAACCCAAACCAGCAGAGCATAACCAAACACAACGTAACTCAACATAACGTGCGGATGCCGCTATTGCTGCACTCCCCAGAGCCAAGCAGGACATACCAGAGGAGAGTAGTGCGCAGAAATCCACCGAATAGCAGAGTACAGCACAAGAAATGAAGCTACCTTGTCCAAAATTAGACTCACCCAACCTAACCGAACGCAACATGACCAAACGTAAAGTGCTGAGACCGACATTGCTGGCTTTCCCGGAGCCAAGCTGGAAACATTACGGCACTGAAGTGCCCAGGAATCCACCTAATAGCAGACTATAGCACTAAACGCAAAGGTACATCCTCCTGACCCAACCAATCGTAACCAAACGTAACCTAACTCACCCTAACGTGCCGCGACCATTATTGCTGGCCTCCTCAGAACCAAGCAGAACACATTAAATGAGAGTAGGACGCAGGAGTCCATAGATAGGCAATGCATGGCAGAAAAGTCAAAGCCATTGCAACAAAACCAAACCAAAAGTAGTCTAACTCATATTATCGTGCCGAGACAACTACTGCTGCCCCTCCCAGAGACAAGCAGGACATACTAGCGCATCGCAGAGCGCAGAAATCCTCCGAACGGCAGTGTATAGCGCAGAAATCTAAGCTATCCTCTACTATCCTGACCAACCGTAACATGCACAAACGTAAACTTACTCAACCTAACGATCAGCGCCCGCCATTGCTGGCCTCCCAAGAATCGAGCAGCGTATAGTAGAGCAGAGTGGGTGGCAGAGACCCACTGAATACTAGTCTATGCCAAGAGAGTCAAAGCTATCCATACCCAACACTACCAAACGTATCCTAACCAAACGTATCCTGACTGAACCAAACGAGCCGAGGCTACTATTGCTGGTCCTCCCAAAGCCCAGCAGAATGTATTAGACCAGAGTAGAGAGCAGAAGTCAAGCGAAAAGCAGTGTATAGCACAAAAGTCAAGGACACCCTAGCCTAGCGTGGCCTATCCCTGCCAAACCAAACGTAGACTAACTAAACCTAACGAATCGAGTCAAATACAGATCTCCTCCCCAACGACAAGCAGAACATTAAAGGAGAGCAGTGTGCAGAAGTCCAAGGAATGGCAATGTGTAGTAGAAATGTCAAAGCTATCCTATCCTAACCCAGACAAGCCTAACACAACCAAACGTAACCTAACCCAATCCAACGTGCCGAGACCAATATTGCTGGCATTCCAGAGACAGGCAGAGTATACTACAGCACAGTATGACTCAGAAATCCACCGCATAGCTGTGTATAGCACAAAAGTCACATCTATCCATTCCTGACGTAACCAAACGTAACATAACGTAACATAACGTAACTCAAACTTACGAGCCGAGGCCAATATTTGTGGCCTCCGCAGGGCCAAGCAGAATAGGCTAGAGCACAGGAGAGCGTAGAAATCGACCGCATTGCGGTGCATAGCGCAAAAGTCAGTGGCATCCTGACCAAACATAATCTAACCTGACCGAACCAAACGTAACGTGCTGCGATCACAATTAGGTTACGCTTGCGAGGTTAGTTTAGGAATAGTTCGGTTAGGATAGCACCAACTTTCTTCTATACGCTGCGTTTCCATGGAATTCTGAACCATCCTCTCCTCTAATATCTGCTCGGCTCCGGGGAGGGCAGCAGTTCTGTTCGCCCCACGTCAGGTTCAGGTAGGTTACGTAAGGCTGTGTTACGATTTGTTATCTTAGGACAGTGTAGCATTGCCTTTTTCGCTGGACGCTAATATTCGGTGCATTTCTGCTCCCTAATGTGCTCTAATATTTTCTGCTTGGCTCTGTGGATGCCAGCAATTATGGTCTCGGCACGTTGGGGTGTGTTTTGTTACGTTTGGTTAGTTAGGGTTGCGTTAAGTTCGTATGGGACATCTTTGACTTTCGTTCTATACACAGTTATTCGAAGGATATCCGCGCTCTTCTGTTTTCTACTACATTCTGCCTTGCCCTAGAGAGGACAGCAGCAGTTGTCTCGGCACGTTGGTTTGAGTTATGTTACTTTTGTATATGTGAAGGTTTGCTGAGATACGATCCAGTAGTTCTGACTTTTGTGCCATACACTGTTATTCGGTGGATTTCAGCGCTCTTCTGCGCTATACTATAATCTCCGCGGCCCTGGTGAGGCCAGAAATAGACGTCTCGGCACATTATCTTGGGATATGTTACGTTTGGTTTGGTTAGGTTTGGATATGTTCGGTAAGTTTAGCTGTGACTTTCGTGCTATACACTGCTATTCCTTGGACTTCTGAGCTCTACTGTGCTCTATTATGCACTGCTTGGCTCTTTGGAGGCCAGCAATGCCTGTCGCGATGCGTTAGGTTGAGTTCGATTTCGTATGATTGGATTGGGTTATTCCGGGTTAGGTGAGGATAGCTTTGACTTTTGTGCTCTTCACAACTATCTTATGGACTTCTACGCTCTAATGTGCTCTGTCACATCCTGCTTGCCTCTGGAGGCGCCAGCAATAGTGGTCGCGGCACGTTAGGTTGTGTTATGTTACGTGTGGCTATGCCAGGCTAGATAAGGGTTGACCAGTTTATCCACGACTTTTGTGCCACACCCTGCTCTTCGGTTGATCTCCACGTTCAACATTGCTCCGCCATAATCTGCTCTACTATGGGATGGCCAGAAATAGTGGTCTCGTCACGTCAGGTAGAGTTTGGCTTCGTTCGGTTGTATCACGTTTGGTTGTGGTAGGAGAGGGTAGCGTAGACTTTTGTGCTATATACTGCTATTCGTTCAACTTCAGCGCTATGTTGTGCTCTAATATGCCCTGCTTCGTACTGGGGAAACCAGCGATAGTGGTGTCGGCACATTATGTTATGTTAAGCTACGCTTCCTTGGGTTTGGTTAGGGAACCTTCGACTTCTGTGCTTTACACGGCATTGAGTCGGATTTCTGCACTCTGCTGTGCTCCAGTATATTCTGCTTGGTTCCGGGGTGGTCAGCAATAGTGTTATGGGCACGCTACATTGAGTTAGGCTATGCTTGGTTAGGTTAGGTCAGGCCATGCCTGGATGAGGCGTCTTTGACTTTCGTGCTCTACACTTCAATGCGGCGGATTTCTGCCCTCTACTGTGCTTTCGTGTACTCTGGTTGCCTCTGTGGAAGTTAGCAACAGAGGTCTAGGCACGTCATGTTGGGTTAGGTTACGTTTGGCTATGTTGCGTTTGGATTGGTTAGGAGATGATATATCTGACTTTTCTGCAGTACACTACTATTCGGTGGATTTCTGCGCTCTGCCGTGGTATAATATGCTCTCCCTGGCTCTGGGGTCACCAGAAATGGAGATCTCGGCACGATAGGTAGAATTTGGTTTCGTTTGGTTAGGTTTTGTGCGTTTGTGTTAGGTTTGGATAGCTTTGACTTTCTTAGCCAGGACAGTTGTTAGGTGGATTTCTGCTCTCTACTCTGCTCTGATATGCTCTGCTCGACTCCGTGGAGGCCAGCAATTTCAGTCGCGGCTCTTTAGGTTGTGTTATGGTACGCTTGGGTATGATGCGATTTGTTGGGTTTGTGGAGCATAGCTTCGAGTTTTCTTCCATACACTGTGGTTCCATGGATTTCAGCGCTCAACTCTCCTCTAATATGCTGTGCTTGTCTGTCTGGAGGTCAGCAATTCTTATCGCAGCACGTCTTCTTGCATTAGATTACGTTTCGTTAGATTACGTTGGGTTGTGTTAGGTACTGATATCTTTGACTCTTGTGCTATACAATGAATTTTGATTGATTTTCGCGATCTACTGAGTTCTAGTAAACTCTGCTTGGCACTGGGGAGGCCAGAAATTCTGGTCTTGGCTCGTTAAGCTTCGATAAACCACGGTCGGCTGGGTTAGGTTGGGACTGGTTAGGTTATGGTATACTTGACTTCTGTGCTGTACGCTGCTATCTGTTGCCTCCCTGCCCTCTACTGTGCTATAGCATATTCTGCTTTGCTCTGCGGATTACAGCAATTGTGGTCTCGGCACGTTCGGTTAAGCTGTGGTACGTTTGACCATATTACGTTTGGATAAGTTGGGACAGGGTAGCCTAGAGTTTTGAGCTGTACACTTCTATTCGGCGGAGTTTTGCGCACAGCTGTGCTCTACTATACTCTGCTCGACTCCGGGGAGGCCAGTAATAGTGGCTGCGGCACGTTAGTTCTATTTATGCTACGTTTGGTTATGCTTCGATTGGTTAGGTTAGGAGAGGATATCTTCGACTATTGCGCTGTAAACTGCTATTCGGTGGATTTCTGCGCACTACCTCGCACTAATATGCTATGCCTGGCTCTGTGGAGGCCAGCAATTGTGGTCTCGGCCCCATAGCTTTAGTTATGTTACGTTTGGTTTCGCTATGCTTGGATACGTTAAGACAGAATGGCTTTGAATTCTACGCTATACACTGCTATCCGGTGGATTCCTGCGGCCAACCGCCCTCTAATATTTCCTGTTTGGCTCTGGTGTGGCCAGCTATAGCGGCCTCTGCATGTTGGGTTAAGTTAGGTTACGCTTCGTTGTGTTATGTTTTGTTACGTTTGAATGGTATAGATTTGACTTTCGTGCTACACACCGAGATTCGGCACATTTCTGCACTCTACTGTGCTCTAATATGTCCAGTTACGCTCTGGGAAAGACCGCAATAGAGGTCTCTGCACCTTATGCTGAGTTAGACTACGTTTGGTTGGTTTAGGGTGGGACAGGTTAGGAGAGGTTACCTTTACTTATGTCCTTCACACTGACACGCCGCGGATTTCTGTGATCGAAGGTGCTCCCGTATATTCTGGTTGTCTCTGGCGAGGTCAGCAGTAGTGGTGTAGGGCTGTTACGTGGGGTTAGGTTACGTTCGGTTATGTTACGTTTGGTTAGGTTAGGAGAGGTTAGTCTTGACTTTTGATCTATGCACAGACACGGTGGATTTCTGAGCTCCACTGTTATCTGACATGTTCAGCTTGGCTCTGCGCAAGGCAGAAATAGTGGTCTCGGCACCCTGTGCTGGTTTAGGCTACGTTTGGTTTGGTTCGGTTAGGACACGATAGGTTTCGATGTCTTTGCTTTGTGCTTTGCACTGCAACGTCGCGGATATCTGTGTTCTTCTGTGGACTTCTGCGCTCTGATGTGCTGTAATGTATTCTGCATGGCCCTGGGGATTCCAGCAATACTGGTTCCGTCGCGTTACGTTGTGTTAGGCTTCGTTTTGTTATGTTATGTTGATTTGTATTAGGTTTGGCCATCTTTGACTTTTCTGCTAGACACTGCGATCCTATGGATTTCTGTGATCTACTCCCCTCTGATATGTTATGCTTGCATCTGGGGAGACTTGCAATAGTGGTCTCGGCACGTTAAGTTTATTTAGACTACGTTTGGTTTGGATACGTTTGTTTGGGTTAGGTATGCATAGCTTTGGCTTTCTTGGTATACACTGCTATTCTGTGGACTTCTGCTTTCTACTGTGCTATGGTACGCCCTGCTTGGCGCCTGGGAGGACAGCAATTGTGACATCGGCTCGTAACGTTGAGTTAAACTACGTTTGGTAACGTCAGGTTGGGTAAGGTTTGGTCAGGATATCTTTGACTCTTGTGCTATACACTGCTACTCGGTGGACTCCTGAGCTCCACCGTGATCTGGTGTGTCCAGCTTGGCTCTGGAAAAGGCAGCAACAGTGGTCTCGGCAGGTTATGCTGAGTTAGGCTACGTTTGGGTAGGTTAGGTTATGTCTGGTTAGGTTAAGTTATCTATACACTTGTGCTTTACACTTGAACGCCGCGCATTTCCGCGCTTTACATTGCTATACCATGCCCTGCGCGACCCTGCGTAGGCCAGCAATTATGTTCGTGGCACGAAAGATGAGTTCGGTTCATTTTGTCAGTTTAGGCTGGGATAGAGTAGGGGAGAGTAACTTCGACTTTTGTGCTATACACTGCTATTCAGTGACATTTGCGCTCCACTGTGCTCTAATATACTCTACTTGTCTCTGATGAGGCCAGCAATAGTGGCCTCGGAACGTTAGCTTCATTTATGCTACGTCTGGCTAGGCTATGTTAGTTGGGTTAGGTTTGCATGTCTTCGACTTTCGTAGTATTCACTCCTATCCTGAGGATGCCTGAGCTATGCTGTGCTCTGGTATGCTCTGCTCGACCCTAGGGAGGCCAGCAACAGTTGTCCCTTAACGTTAGGTTGAGTTGGGTTTCGTTGGGTATACTGCGATTTGTTAGGTTAGGAGAGGATAGCATAGACTATTGTGCTGTACACTGCCATTCGGCGCAATTCTGCCCTCTACTGTGCTCTATAATGTTCAGCTTGGCTCTGGGAAAAGCAGCAATAGTGGCTTCGGCATATAATGTGAGGTTATGTTACGTTTCGTTAGGTTAGGTTAGGTCAGGTTGCGTTAGGGTATCTTTTACTTTTGTGCTTACATTGCAATGCGTTGATCGTCTGCGCTATACTCTGCTCTGGCATATTCTGTTTGGCTATGCGGGGGTCAGCAATAGTGTTTCAGACAGGTTACTTTGTGTTATTTAAGGTTTGGTTATGTTACGTTAGGTTAGGTTATGTTACGACAGGTTAGGCTAAGATACCTTTGACTTTTGTGCTTTACGCAGCAATGCAGCTGTCTTCTGCGCTGTACTGTGCTCTAGTATATTTCGCTCGGCTATGGGGTTTTCAGCAGTAGTGGTTTGAACACGTTAGGTTGAGTTGGGTTACGCTTGGTCATTTTACGTTTGGTAACGTTAGGCTGGATAGCTTTGACTTTTGTGCTACACACTACTATTCGGTGGATTTCTGCACCCTACTGTGGTCAAGCATGCGCTGCTTTGCTCTGGGGAGGCCAAAAATTGTGACCGCTGCGGGCTTGGTTGAGTTATGTTACGTTCGGTTAGGATATCTTTTTGGGTTAGGGTTGAATGAACTTGACTTCTGTGCTGTTCGCTGGAATGCGGTGGACTTCTGCGAACTACTGTGCTCTAGTATTTTCTGCTTGGCTCTGGGGAAACCAGTAACAGTGGTGTCGGCGCATTAGATTGGCAAAGGGTACGTTTCGATATGTTATATTGGCTTAGGTTAGGTTTGCATAGCTTCTACTTTTCTGCTGTACACTGCGATTCTAAGGATTTCTGAAACCTGCCCCCCCCCCTCTAATATGCTCTGCTTGGCCATGTGGAGGCCAACAATTCCGTCCACGGCACGCTTGGTTTAGTTAAGACGCGTACGGCTAGGATAGTTTAAGTTGGGTTAGGCTAGTTTAGCCTTGACTATTGTCCTCGACACAGATATTCTCTGGAATGCTTTGCTCTACTGTGCTCTTTCGCTTTCCACTTGTCTCTTGGGACGCCATCAATGGTGGCAGCTCCATGTTTGAGTTAGGTTACGTCTTGTTATGTTACGTTTGCTTACGTTAGGAGAGGGTAGATTTGACTCTTGCGCTGCAAGCTACTATTCGGTGGATTTCTGCCGACTACTGCGTTCTAATATGCTACGCTATGCTCTGGCAAGGACAGAAATAGTGGCCGCAGCGCGTTACGTTGTGTTAGTTTACGTTTGGTTAGGTTCGGTTCGTTTGTGTTAGGTTCGGATAGCTTTGACATTCTTGACATAGACTGCTATTCGGCGGATTCCTGCGATCTACTGTGCTCTACTATACTCTGCTCTTCTCTTGGGAGGTCAGCAACAGTGGTGTATGGCTGTTAGGTGCAAATAGGTTACGTTTGGTTATGTTACGTTTGGTTAGGTTACGGCAGGGCAGCTTCGACCTTTGTGCTATAGTCTGCCATTCGGTCGGTTTCTGCACTCCACTGTGATCTAATACGATCTGCCTTGCCCTGGGTAGGACAAACACAGATATCTCGGCTCGTTAAGTTTAGTATGGATACGTTTGATGATATTGATACGTTTGGATTGGTTAGGAACGGGTGGCTTTGGCTTTTACACTATACACTGCAATTCGGTTAATTCCAGAGATCTACATTGCTCTAGCGTACTATGCTCGAATCGGGGGTGGCCGTTCATGGTGGCCTCGCCTGGATAGGTTGAGTTAGGCAACGTTCGGTTAGGTCATGTTTGTTCGTGTTAGGTTATGATAGCTACGACTTTCGTCGTATGCACAGCTATTCTGTGGACTTCTGCGCTCTTCTGTGCTCTACTGTATTCTGCTTGGCCGTGGGGCGTGCAACAATGGCGGTCGCAGCTCGCTATGTTGAGTTAGGGTTTACTTGGTTAGGTTATATTATGTTTGTGTTAGGTTTGGGTAGCTTTGACTTTTCTGCTATACACTGCGATTCTATGGATTTCTGCCCTCGACACTCCGCCAATAAGTTCTGCAAGGCTCTGGGAAGGGCCGCAATAGTGGTCTCGGCACCTTATGCAGCGTTAAGCTGCGTTTCGATGGTTAAAGTTAGGACATGTTAGGTTATGTTATCCCTACCTTTGAGTTTAACCCTGCGACGCCGCGGATTACTTTGGTCCACTGCGCTCTAGTGTACTCTGCTTTGCCCTGGGGATGTCAGCTACAGCGGTGTGGGTCGGTCAGGTGGTGTTAGGTTACGTACGGTTATGCAACGATTGGATCCGTTAGGAAAGGTTAGCTTCGACGTTTGTGCTATACTCTGCTGTTCGGTGTATTTCTGCGATCCACATTGCTCTGCTATACTTTTCTCGACACTGTACAGGCAAGCAATAGTTGTCGGGTCACGTTAGGTTAAGTTAGTTTACGTTTGGCTACGTAACGATTGGATAGGTTAGGAGGAGCTGGCTAGGGCTTTTGTGTTCTGCACTGCTGTCCGCCGGATTCCTGCACTCTGCTATGCTCTAATACGTTCAGCTTGGCTCTGGGAGGGCCTGCTAGGGTGGTATCAGCATGTTACGTTGAGCTTGGCTACGTTTGCATCGGTTAGGTTAGGTCAGGTTAGGATAGGATATATTTGGCTTTTGTGCTTTATGCTGCAATGCGTCGGATTTCTGCGCTCTACAGTGCTCTAGTATATTCTGGTTGGCTCTGAGGAAGTCAGCAATAGTGGTTTAGGCACGTTATGTTGAGTTAGATTACGTCTGGTCGGGTTAGTTTGTTTAGGGTTAGGTTAGGGTATCCTTGACTTTTGTGCTGAACACGGATATCCCATGGAATTCTAGGCTTTACCATGCAGTATCATTTTCTGCCTGACCCTGCCGCGTCCAGCAATAGTGTTCGCGGCTCATTATGGCGAGTTAGGCGTCGTTTGGTTAGGCTATATTTGCTTGGGTTAGTTTTGGCAGCTTTGACCTCTCTGCTGTGCACTGCGATTCTATGGATTCCTGCTCACTACGCTCATCTAATATGTTCTGCTTCGCTCTGTTGATTCCAGCAATAGCTGTCGCGTCATGTTAGGTTGTGTTATGTTACGTTTGGTTGGGTTAGCCTATGTTAGGTTGTGTCAGGTTATGCCCGACTTCTGCGCTACACACTGATCTTCGTCGTACTTCTACGCTCTACATTGCTATACTGTACTCTGTTCGACTACGGGGAGGCCAGTAATAGTGGTGGCAGCACGGAAGTTATATTCAGGCTACTTTTGGCTATGCTTCGATTTTTTAGGTTCGGAGATGACACTTTTGACCTTTGTGCTGTACACTGCTCTTCGGTTGATTTCGGCGCTCCACTGTGATATGATATGTTTAGTTTGCCTCTGGCAATGGCAGCAATAGTGGTCTTGTGTCGCTGTTCTGAGTTAGACAGCGTTAGCTTGTGTTAGGCAACGTCAGACTAGGTCAGGATGTCTGCGTCTTTCGGCCTATACACTGAAACGCCGCGGATGTCTGTGATCTTCTGTGCTGTAGTATATTCAGCTTGGCTCTGGGGAGGTCTGGGACAGTGGTGCAGGGCGGTAATGTGGAGCTAGGTTACGTTTGCTGATACTATGTTTGGTTAAGTTAAGACAGGACAGCTTTGACTTTTATGCTTTACATTGATATTCGGCGGAGTCCTGCGCTCTACATGGCTCTACTCTACTGTGCTCTACACTCATGAGGGCTGCAATATTGGACGTGACACTTTGGGTTGTGTTATGTTGCATTCGGTTAGGTTAGGATAGGTAATGCTTGGTCAGGTGGTCGATGACTTTCGGGCTATCAGCTTCTATTCGATGGATTTCTGCGCTCCTACCCTCCTCCAATATGTTCTGCTTTGCTGTGTGGAGGCCAGCCATAGTGTTCTCTGCACGTTAGGTTTGTTTGTGATACGATTGGCTTTGTTGCGATTGGTTCTGTTAGTTTTGGATAACTTTGACTTTCGCGCTACACACTGTTTTTCGGTGGATTTCTGCGCCCTTGCATGCTCTAGCTTTTTCTGCTTGGATCTGGGGAGGCCGAAAATTGTGGTTTCGGAACATAATGTCGAGTTAGGCTACTGTTGGTTATGTTAAGTTGGGGCAGGTTAGGTTATGATAGCTTCGACTTTTGAGCTCTACACAGCTATGCTATGGACTTCCGGGATTTACTGTGCTGTATCACACTCTGTTTGTCCCTGGCGACGCCAGTAATAATGGGCGCGGCTCGTCAGGCTGTGTTATGTTATGTTTGGTTAAGTTAGGTCAGGTTAGGTTAGGATGCGCGTGCGGAAAGCCGTGGTCGATCCCTGGACCGGATGAAATATCTTGGTATAGTCCGCGATAGCCGCTGGAAGTTCTACGAGCATTTCCTCGCGCTGCAACCACGCGTGGAATGTATGGCGTGGGCGCTGTTTCGCCTGATATCCAACCTGCGTGGGCCACGCGGGAGGGTGCACCGCCTGTACACGGGAGTCGTGATCTCGGTGGCCCTTTACGGGGCTCCAATCTGGGCGAACGACCTGGCCGCTAGTCCGCACAGTCGGGCGGTTCTCCGGCGAGTCGCTCGCAGAATGGCGATCAGGGTCTTGCGCGGTTTCCGCACGATTTCCCACGGGGTGGCGTTGATCCGGGCGGGTTTTCCGCCATTCGGACTGCAAGCGGTTGAGGATGCCCGTGTCCACGGACTCCTCCACCGTGGCGGCGGCGGTGCTCCTGAAGAAGGGGCCGTGCCGTTGAGGCGAAGGTACCGACAGCCGTGATGCCCGCTTGCCGAGCTCGGCTGAAGTAGCCGAGCAGCCGGTGACACCGGCCGTTCGGGGCTGTGCTCCCAGTGCTGGAAGCACGGGCGCGCAGCGGCAGCCGGCACATTGTCCGCCTGGCACTCGTGCTAACCGGGCGGGGGTGCTTTAGGGCGTATCAGTGTCGTATCGGGCGGGATCTTGGTACGCATAGTCATCACTGCGGGGAAGTGCCAGACACTGCGCGGCACACGCTGGAGGATTGTCCGTCGCGGGCTCGCGAGCGCCTGGTATTCTGTCACGTGGTGCGTCGCGACCTTCCCCTCCGTCGTCGTGGCGCATATGACGTAGAGCTTATGTGCGTGTTGTGTGTTGGCCGCCTTCTGTAATGCGGTTAGGTTACAGAAGGAGGCCTCGGAGAGTGCCCGCGAGCGTAGTGCGTGCTCCTCGCACGTAGGGCGGCGGAGGCTGCAAGCGTGACGCCACTGGGTGCCGCGCGGTCGGCCGGATGGGTAAACGCGTTAGACATTCACCTTCGCTTGGGTCCCTGTACCTACGGTCCTGCACTCGACATATCGGGTGCCTTCGATAATGTATGGTGGCCTAACGTGCTCCACGAACTGAAGCGAAGGAACTGCGCGCAGAACCTGTACAAGCTGACGCAAAGCTACTTCACGGACAGGAGAGTCCAGCTGACAGGGAAGCACGAATCTGTCGAGAAGCTCGTAACAATGGGTTGCCCGCAAGGGTCGATACTATGCCCCAGCCTATGGAATATAGTTTTCGACGACTTGCTGGCGCAACTAGAGTCCGAGGAGACCCAATGCGAAGCGGTCGCGTACGCCGACGACATAATAATCCTGGTCGGCGGTAACTCGCGGGAGGAACTGCGGCGAGAGGGGCAATCAGCGGTCACAGCGGTCTCTTCTTGGTGCAGCCGCAAGCGGCTAGCACTGTCGGCCGAGAAGACGGAGATGCTGTTGGTGAAGGGAAAGCTCGATGCCGAACGACCACCAACAATACGCATCAACGGGAAAAGCATCAGGATGCGCCCATCGATCAAATACCTGGGCGTTCATCTTGAGCGCGGCCTGAGGATCGAGAAGCACGTGCAGCAAACAGCGCACAAGTGCAGAAGAATGTTCAACAGCCTGGCAAAGGTGGCCAAGGCGAACTGGAGTCTCGGACGTGGAGCCTTAACCACCCTGTACAGGGGGCTCTTTGTCCCGATCGCCACGTACGCCGCAGCTGGCTGGAGCGACCTGCTGAAATTAAAGACAAAGAAGATCCTCGAGAGATCGCAGAGAATGGCCTTGCTTCAGGTCACAAAAGCATACCGGACAACTTCAACAGAGGCTCTACAAGTGATAGCTGGCGAAATGCCAATAGACCTGGTGGTTGAAATGCGCGCACGAATGCACGCAGAAAGAAAAGGTTCCTCGAACATGGTGGAAACAAAGCGGCGCCTACGGGACGAGGCCATGGCCACTTGGCAGGAGCGTTGGCGAGCGACAGAAAAAGGACGAACAACATACGCCTACTTCAGCAGCGTCCACGAGAGGGTCAAGGATAAATGGATCCACGTGGACCACTATGTGACACAGTTCCTCAGTGGCCACGGAGACTTCAATAGCAAACTGAAGTACTTCGGCTGCAGCGATACGGAACTGTGCGACTGCGGAGAAGAGGAAACGCCGAGGCACATCATAGAGGACTGCCCACTCTATGGTGAAAGCCGGCGCGCACTGAAAGAAGGACTCGACGGCCACAGATTCAGGTGGCCAGTCGAAAGTCATATCCTCACGTCGAGAAAGGCGTTTCGTCACTTTCGCAAGTTCGCTCGAGACGTACTCTCCGCCAAGGAGAAGAAATGGCGGGAAAGATGAGAGGGAACAACAGCAAGAGGAAATCGTGGTGGTGGAGGGGGATGATCCGGTGTGGAAGAAGAAGAAGAAGATATTAGAAGCAGAGGACCAAGAAGAAGCACAAGGCTGGCACAAGCAGGACGCAACCGGAACAGGACCAACCGCTGCTAAGGAGGAAGCAGCCAACATGGACTTACGAAGAAGATGGCCAGACAGGATGACCAAGAGAAGCACCGGAGGAAAACTGCAGCAAGGGAAGCGAGGTAAAGCACCTGTGGCCGTCACCGCAGGCGGTATCCAGGGACGGATACCGGGACGGTGCAGGTATATCGGCACACGCCATCCTGCTGGGACCGAGCGAAAGCTGGCAGCTCCGCCTCCACGTGGCCCCCGCTGGTAACGAGGCTGCGGGCTGCTAGACAACCCGGAGCCACGGCCAAGTGAGCTGCTTCCCGCAAGGGTAGGTCCAACTTGTCCGATGATCCTTCAACGGTGAGGGCAGGGTTTTTCCAAGCCGCGTGTCCAACACCTACACACGCGTTCCCCTGCGGCGGCGACGCTAGAAAGTACAATAACATCTTTTTCGCGAAGCCGTTATAAAGCATCAGCTCGAGGCACGGCGCGGTCGCCAGTTGGCGGGCCCCGGTAACGCGCACAATACTTGTACCTACGGTCCAGTAGGGCAGAAGCTGGGGAGGGTTCTGGTGTAAGGTGTCCGCCAGAAACCACGATGGAACTGATGATCCCTATAGCTGCAAAGCCGAGCTGCGCAGTGCGGGAGACTTCGGTGAAGTTGTAGGGCCCGATCCGGCAAGTCCACTTACCTCGCCTCCTCGTTGGTGCCCTCGGGGTCCAGTGGGTGGTGTCCCATGCGTTCGCGCATGCCACTGGATGCGAAAGAGGGAGTGGCAACGGGCCATGGAGACCTTCGGTTGGATCTCATATCCATGCCAGACCTGAAGTGGCCCAAAGAGAAATGCGCCAATACGGGTATCTCCCCAGGCGATCTCCTTCAGCCTACTAGGGTCCTGCGCGCGTTGACTTCCTCCGCTGCTTGGACCTGTTCATTTTCTTGGTATGCTGATGATCTAAATTCGCACCCAACATCTGCCGCTATATCCGAAATGGACCAGGTACAGCAAAGCTGCGCATAGGCGCCGAGAAGCATAAGAAACAATAGTTGTACCTACGGTCCAGGGCAGAAGCTGGGGAGGGGACTGCTGTAAGGTGTCCGCCAGAAACCACGATGGAGCAGATGATCCCCATAGCTGCAAGGCCGAGCTGCGCAGTGCGGGAGACTTCGGTGAAGTTGCAGGGCTCAAACCGGCAAGTTCACTCACCTCGCCTCCTCGTTGGTGCCCACGGGATCCAGTGGGTGGTGTCCCATTCGTTCGCGCATGACACTGTACGCGAAAGAGGGTGCGGCAACGGGCCATGGAGACCGTCGGTTGGATCCCGCATCCATGCCGGATCTGAAGTGGCCCAAAAGAAATACGCCAAAGCGGGTACCTCTACGGGCGTACTCCTAAAGCTACTAGGGTGCGGCTTGACTTCCTGCGCTGGTTGGACCGTTCTCTCTCCATTAGTATGATGATGATCTAAATTCGCACCCAACATCTGCCGCTATACCCATAAATGGGCCAGGTACGGCAAAGCTGCACATGGGCGCCGCAAGCATACAGATCAATAGTTGTACCTACAGCCGGGGGACCGTCTCTCTCTCCCGTTGTAACCAAAATCAGGGTGACCACGGGCAGGCGGAACTGCGCCGTCTGTTCGAGTGTAGGTGGTCCGGGCGCGCGGCGCTGCGTGACATTCGCGCGGCGACCGCAGCGCATTTATGTGTTGCGGTGCGTTTGTATGTGTCGTTTGTGTGCCTGTAAACGACCCGTCTCGTACGCGTGGACATGGACGCATCGGGTGCGAGTTCCCGTCTCTCCGGGAGGGAACTACGGTCGCGACGCTGGGGCGTTTTAGTGGGTAAAAATCCCACATAACCACGCCCCCTCCCCTATGGGTGCCGGGTACCTTTGGAAGATGTCACTCATGCGAAAAAAGGTATGGTTATGTTAGGATATCTTTGACTTTTGTGGTGTACACTGGATTTCGTTGGACTTGTGGGCTCTACTGTGCTCTAGTATATTCTGCTCGGCTCTGCGGACGACGGTAGTAGCGGCCTCCGCACATTGGGTTGAGATAGGATACGTTTGGATATGTTACGTTCGATTGGCTTATGTTTGGATTGCATGGACTTTTCTACTATACACTGCGATTCTATGGACTCCTGCGCCCTACTCTCATCCAGTATGCTCTGCTTAACCCTGTAGAGGCGCGCAATACTGCACGCGGCACGTTAGCCTGAGTTAGAAAGCTTTCGGTTGTGTTAGGTTAAGTTGAGTTTGGTTAGGGTATCTTTGACCCTCGTGCTCAGCACAGATATCCTATGGACTCCTGTGCACTACTATGCTCTATCGCATTCTGCTTATCTCCGCAGACGCCCGCAGTAGCGATAGCGGCATGTTAGGTTCAGTTGCATTACGTTTGATTAAGTTAGGTTAGATTGGGTTTGGTCAGGATATTCACGACAATTGTGCTTTTCACTGCAATGCGGTCGATTCCTGGACTATACTGTGCTGTGGTATATTCTGATTGGCACTGTGGAGGTCAGCAATATTGGTCTAGGCGCGTTAGGTTGAGTTGGATTACGAATGAGTATTTTACGATGGGTTAGGTTAGTAGAGGATAGCTATGACTTTTCTGCTCTACACTGCGAATCTCTGGGCTTCTGCGCTCTACTGTGGTCTAGTATGTTCTGCCTGACTTTGGGGATGCCAGCAATGGTGGCCTCGGCACGTTAGGTTTTGCTATGCTACGTATGGTTGTGTTACGTTTGGCTATGTTTGGACAGGATAGCTTTGACTTTTTTGTAATACACTGCGATTATATGGACTACTGCGCCCTTTCCTCCGCTAGTATGAGGCGCATGGGTCTGGGGGGCAGCAATAGTGGTCTCGGCACGTTTGGATTTGTTATATTACGCTTGGCTACGTTACGTTGGGATTGGTTAGGATATTGTAGTTTTGGACATTGTGTCATACAATGCTATTCGGTGGATTGCTGCGCTCTACTCTCCTCTAGTGTATTCTGCTCGGCTCTGTGGAGGACAGCAATAGATGTCTCGTTACATTAGGCTGAGTTATGTTACATTAGTTGCGTTATGTTTGGTTACTTTCGGATAGGATAGCTTTGAATTTCGTGCTGTACACTGCTATTCTATGGATCTCTGCGCTATGCTCTGCTCTAGCATGCCTTTCTTCCCTCCGGGGTGGGGGGGGGGGGGGGGCCAGAAATTGTGGTCGCGGCAAGTTAGGATGAGCTGCGTTACGTGTGGTTACGTTAGGTTAGGTTGTGATACATTATGGTGGCTTTGACGTTTGAGCCGTATACTGCTATCCTATGGAATTCTGCGCTCCACTCACATCTAATATGTCCTGCCAGGCTCTACGGATGACAGCAACTGTGGTCTCGGCACGTTAGGTGGGAACAGTTTACGTTTGGTATTGTTAGGTTGGCTTGGGTTAGGTTAGGGTAGCTTCGACGCTTCTTCCATGCACTGCTTACCAATGGATTTCGGCGATCAACTCTCCTATAATATTTTCTGCATGTCCCTGTGGACGTCGGCAGCAGTGGTCGTGGCACGTTACGTTGAGATATGTTACTTTCGTTAAGTTTATGTTAGCTTGGCTTAGGCTATGATAGCTTTGGCTTTTCTGGCGTACATTGCTATTCTATGGATTTCTGCGATCCGCTCTACTCCAATATGTTCTGCTGGGCGCACTGCGGGCCAAAAATTGTGGTTGTGGCATGTTGGGTTCGATTAGGTTACGTTCGGTCGCGTTAAGTTAGGATAGGTTTGGTGAGGATAGACATGACCAGTGCGCTATACACTGCTATTCCATGGATTTCTGCGCTCTACTTTGCACTACTACGCTCTGATTGATCCTGGGGAGTGCAGCAATGTTGGTTGTCGCACGCTAGGTTGAGATAGGTTTGTTTGGTTACCTTAGGTTTGGTTAAGTCTGGTAATAATGGCCTTCACTTCCGCACCACTCAACGTTATTCGGTGGATACCTGCGATCTATTCGGCTATACTATATTCTGCTTGGCGCTGGGGAGGACAGCAATAGTGGTCGCGGGAGGTTAGTTTGTGTTACGTTAAGTGTGGTTATATTACATTTGGTTAGGTTAGGGTATGAGAGCTTTGACTTTTGTGCAGTGCGCTGCTTTTCCGTAGACCTCTGCTCTCTATATTGCTCTAACGTGCTCAGCTTGTCTCTGGGGCGCCAGTAACAGTGGTATCCGCTATTTAGGTTGGGTTATGTTACGTATGGCTGCGTTTGGTTTGTATAGGTTAGGACAGGACTGCTTTGACGTTTGTGCTATACACTGCTATTCGATAGATTTCTGCGCTCCACTGAGCTCTGGTATTTCCTGATTGGCCATCGGAACGCCAGAAATAGTGGCCTCGGTACGATAGGTTGAGTTATGTTACATTTGGCTGGGTTAGGCTGCGTTATGTTCGGTAGATTTAGCTTTGACTTTTATGCTAGAAACTGCTGTTCGGTAGATTTCTGCTCTCTACTGTGCTCTACTACATTCTGCTTGGCCCTGGTGAGGCCAACAGTTGTGGTAGTAGCACGTTACGATGGGTTAAGCTACGATTGGTTAAGCTGCGTCTGTATGATATAGTTTCGAATGGCTCGGGAATTTTCCGCTATACACTGCGATCGTATGGATTTCAGAGCACTACTCTCCTGTAGCATCATCTGCCCGGCCCTGTTGATGCCAGCAACAGTGTCTTCGGCACGATAGGCTGAGTTCGGTTACGCTCGTGTATGTTTCGTTTGGTCAGGTTAGGATACGGCAGCTTCGACTCTTGCGTTTTACACTGCGATGCAGAGGATTTCTGCGCTCTACTTTGCTCTGATATTTTCTGCTTGGCGCTGGGGAGGCCAGAAATGTATGTCTCCTCGCGTTTAGTTGTGTTGAGTTGCGTTTGATAAGGTTAGGCTATGTTTCTTTCGGTTAGGGTAGCTATGACTTTCGTGCCATAAGCTGCTCTACGGTGCATTTCTGCGCTCTACCCAGTTCTATAATGTTCTGCTTGGCCCTGTGTAGGCTAGCAATAGTGGTTGCTGCATGTCACGTTTAGTTAGGCTACGTTAGGTTAGGTCAGGCCAGGTCAGGTTCCGTTTGGATGGGGGAGGCCGTATCTACGGACACCACCACCGGGGCGACGGCGGTGCTTCTGAAGAAGGGGCCGTTTAGTTGGGGAGATTAGTCCGACAATCCGTGATGACGGCCTGACTAACTCGGCTGAGGATGCCGAGCAGCCGGCGACAACGGACGATCGGTCTGTGCCTCCAGTCCTGGATGAATGGGCGCGTAGCGGCAGCCGGGGCCATCCTAATCTAACATATCCATACGTAATCTAGCTTAACCTAAAGTGCTGCGACCAGTATTGCAGGCCTCTTCAACGTAAAGCATAGCATATAAGAGGTGAGTAGAGCGCAGAAATCCATAGAATTGCAGTTTATAGCAGAAAAGTTGATGCTATCTTACCTACACATAGCCGAAATAGAGCGCAGAAGTCCACCGCATTATGGTGTACAAGATATCCTATACTACCTGAAACAAACGTAATCTAACCAAACGCAACCTAACTAAGCCCAACGCGCCGCAGCCACTATTTACGTCCTCCCCAGAGGAAAACAGAGCATATTAGATCACAGTAGAGCTCAGAAATCCACCGAGCAGCAGTTTATACCTCAAAAGTCAAAGCATTCCTAGCCTAACATAACCAAACATAACACAACCAAACGTAACCTGACCCAAGCTGGCGTGCCTTGAACGCATTTGCTGGCCCTCCCAGAGTGAAGCTGAACATATTAGTGCCCATTGAAGCGCAAAAGTTCACCGAGTAGCAGTATATGGCACAAAAGCCAATGCTATCCTCTCCTATCATAACCAAACGTAACATAACCAAACGCAGCCTAAATCAAGCTAACGAGCCGCGACAACAGTTATTGACCTCTACTGGGTAGAGCAGAGTATGGTAGAGCAATGTAGAGAGTTGGAAGTCAGCGAATAGCATTGTACAGCTCAAAAGCTGAGGCTACCCAATCCGTACCTATCCAAGTGTAATAAAAACAAACGTAACCTAAATTAATCTAACGAGCCTAGACCACTGTTACTGGAATCGCCAGAGACAAGCTGAAAACAATAGAACACAGTCGAGCGCAGAAAGCCGCCATATATCAGCGAATAGAGCAAATGTCAAAGATACCACAACCATGACAGAACAAACCTGTCCTAACCAATCATAGACTACCTAAGCCAGACGAGACGAGGCCACAATTGCTGGCTTCCCCAGAGACAGCCAGAGAGAATTAGATCACAGTGGAGCGTAGAAGTCCATCAAAAATCAGTACAAAGCACAGAATTCAAAACTATGCTCTCCTACCCTAACCAAGCTTAACACAAACGAACGTAGCCTAACTGAACCTAAGGTACCGAGACAACAATCACTGTCCTCCCCAGAGTCGAGTACAGTATAGTAGAGCACAGTACAGCGCAGAAGTATACGAAAAACAGTGTATCGCACGAGAGTGAAAGATGTCCAAACCTACCCCAGACAAATGTAGCCTAACCCGACTTAGCGTAACTCAATCTACCGCGCCGAGACCACTATTCCTGGCGTCCTCAGAGCCAAGCTGAGCATATAAGAGTACAGTGCAACGCAGAAATCCAGAGAATAGCAGTGTATGGCACAACAGTCGAAGCTGCGTTGTCTTAACCGAATCAAACCTGACATAACCAGACGTAACATAACAGAAACTAACGTGCCGCGTCCACTATTGCTGGCATCACCACAGTCGAGTAGAGTGTAGTAGAGAACAGCAGAGCGTAGAAATTCACCGAGTAGCTGTGTGTACCGCGAATGTCAAAACTACCCGAGCCTCACATAAACTAACACAGTCTAACCGAACGTAGCCTAGCAAAACCCAGCGTCCCGAGACAATTGTTGGTGGACTCCACAGAGCCAAGCTGAAGATATCAGATCACAGTATATCGCAGGAATCCACCGAATAGCAGTGCATGGCACAAAAGTCAAAGCTAGCTTCTCCCAGACCAAGAAATTTTAACAAATCAGAACGCAATCTAACTCAACATAACGTGCAGACACTGTTATTGCTGGCCTCCGCAGAGAAAAGCAGAAAATGCTAGAGCACAGTAGAGCGTAGAAATAAACCGCATAGCAGTGAAAAGTGCAAAAGTCGAAGATAATCTGGCCAAACCTAACCTTACCTTACCCAACCGAACGTGACATTGCTCAACCTGACGTGTCGCAACCACTATTGCTGGCGTCACCAGAGGCAAACGGAGTATACTAGAGCACAGCAGAGCGCAGAGATCCGGCGCATTGAAGTGTAAAGCAGAAAAGCAGGAGATATTCTAATCTAACCAGACCAAGCCTCACCTAACCGAACGTAACCTATCCCTACCTATCGTGCCTAGCCCACAATTGCTGCCCTCCCCATCGACAAGCAGAGCATATTAGAGGAGAGTAGAGAGCAGAGGTCCATATTACGGCAGTGTACAGCATGAAAGTCAAGGATGTCCCAACCTAACCCAAAGAAACATAAACAAACCAAATGTAGCCTAACACAACCTAACGAGCCGCGGCCACTATTTCTGTATTTTCCGGTGCACAGCAGGGAACATTAGAGCCCAGTAGGGCGCTGATGACCACAGAAGAGAAGTTTATACCACGGAAGTCAGGGCAAGCCGAACCTAACCCGAACAAGTGTAACCAAACCAAACGTAGCCTAACTTCACCTATCGTGCTGAGACCAAAATTACTGACTTCCACCGAGTCTAGCAGAGTGCAGTAGAACAATGTAGAGCGTAGAAATCCACCGGAGTGCAGTGTAGAGCACAAATGCCATAGTTATCCTAACCAAACCCATCCTAACCTAGCCAAGCCAAGCGTAACCTAACTCAATCTAGCGTGCCGAGACCAATATTGCAGGCCACCCCAGAGCCAAGCAGAACATATTAGAGCAGAGTGGAGCGCAGAAGTCCGCCAAATAGCAGCCTATAGCACATGAGTCAACCCTACACTGACCTAACTTATCCAAACTTAATATAAACAAACGTAACCTGACACAACCTAACGAGCCGAGACCACTGTTGCTGGCATCCCCAGAGACAGGCAGAATATAACTGCGCACTGTAGACCGAAGGAATCCGCCGAAAAGCTGTGTATAACAAAAAGTTCAAAGCTACCCAAACCTAGTCCAAACCAACGGAACCTATTCAAACGATGCCTAACCCAGAATGACGTGCCGAGACCACTATTGCTGACCTCCCCAGAGAAAAGCAGAACGCATTAGAGCACAGCAGAGGGCAGGAATCCACCGAATAGCAGTTTATAGTACAGAAGTTGAAGCTATTCTTTCCTAACCCAGCAGAGCGAAACATAGCCGAACGTAACATAACAAACGTCGAAGATATCTTGACCTAACGTGTCCCAACCTAACACAACCGAACGTAGACTAACCCATCATAGGATGCCGAAACTATTACTGGTGCCCTCCCCAGAGTCAACAGAAGCATGTTAGAGCAGTGTAGATCGCAGAAATTTACATAATGACGGTGTATACCGAAAAAGTCAAAGCTATCCTATCTTAAACTAGTCAAACGTAACACAAGCGAACGCAACGTATCCCAAACTGACGTGCCACGGCCGCTATTGCTCGCCCCACGGGAGCTAAGCAGAGTTTAGCGGAGCAATGTAGAACACTGAAATCTACCGCATATCATTGTGTAACGCAAAAGTCAATGCTATCTGAGCCAAACGTAGCCAAACCAAGCATAACACAACGTAACATATCTCAACCCAACGTGCCGAGAGCACTACACCTGGCATCCCCAGAGACATGCAGATTATGATAGCGCACAGAAGGGCGGAGAAGACCATAGAATATCAGTATGCAGCACAAAAGTCTATGCTATCCTGACCTAACTCAACGTAGCCTAACCTAACCACATGTAATATAACACAACCTTACTTGCAGCGACTGCTATTGCTGGCATCACGAGGGCTATGCAGAGAATAATGGAGCAACGTGGGGCGCTGAAATCGTCGGAATAGCAGTGTATAGCACAAAAGCCGAAGCTATGCCAACCCAGCTCTACCAAATCAACCAAACCAAACACAATATCACTCATTCTATCGTGATGAGAGAACTATTCCTGGCGCGCACATAGACAAGCAGTGTGCGATAGCGCACAAAAGAGCGCAGAAGTCCATGGAGTAGCAGTGTGTAGCACAAAAGTCAAAGCAATCCTAACCTACCACAACGTAACCTGATGTAACCAAACGTAACTTAACTCATCTCAAGTGCATACACCACTTTTGCTGACGTCCACAGAACCGAGCAGAATATACTAGAGCACACTAGAGCGCAGAAATCCGCAGCATTGATGTGTAAAGCTGAAAAGCCAAAATATCCTAATCTAACCTGACAAAACGTAGCCATCAGAACTCAACCCAACGCGCCCAGACCATTATTGCTGGCATCGCCAGCGCCAAGCAGAGCATATTGGAGCACAGTAGATCGCAGAAATCCACCGAACAGCGGTGTAGAGCACAAAATTACAATCTATACGATCCTAACCTTGCCAGCGTGACCTAACCAATCGTGGCACAACCAAACGCAGCCTAACTAAATCTAACGTGCCGGGACCACAACTGCTGCCCTCCCCAGCGCCAACGAGAGCATATCAGAGCGCAGTAGATTGCAGAACACAGCCGAATAAATGTGTATAGCGCAAAAGTCGAAGTTGTCCTATCTTAACTTAACCAAACGTAGCCTACCTCAACAAAACGTGCCGGGACTACTATTGCTGGCCTCCCCGTCGCCGAGCAGGGCGTATTACAATAGAGAGCAGAGGTCCATAGAATGGCAATCCATAGCACGAAAGTCAAAGGCACCTCAACCTATCCCAAACAAGCATAACCTAACCGTACTTAACCCACCACAACCTAAAGCGCCGCGGCAACCATTTCTGGAATTCCCAGAGCAAAGTAGGGGGCATATGGTCACAGTGGAGGGCAAAAAAATGTGTACAGAGCGAAAGTTGAAGCTACCCTAACCAAACATAGATGAACCCAACATAAACGAACGTAACTTGATTCAATGTAACGTGCCGATAACACCATTTCTGGCATTCCCAGAGCGAAGCCGATAGCATTAGAGCGCCGTATGGCAGGGATGTCATTCTAATAGCAGACTATAGCATTGTGGTCAAAGATACCTCTCCTAACCCTTACCCACAGAACATAGCCAAACTAAGCTTAACTCAACCTAGCATGTCGAGACCGCTACTACTGCCCTCCCCAGAGCAAACCAGGTCATACTAGAGCTCAGGGGAGCGCAGCAATCCACTGCCCAGCTGCGTAAACTCAAAAGTTAAACCTACGCTGACAAAACTTAGCCTAACCCAACCTAACCCAACGTAACATGAAACACATAACGTGCCGAGACCGCTATTGCTGCCCTTCCCAGAGCCAAGCACGGCATACTAGGGTCCTGTAGGACGTAGAAAACCACCTAATGGCGGACTATGCCACTAATGTCAAAGATATCCACCCCTAACTATAGCAACCCTAACATAACCAAGCTTAACCAAACTCAACCTGAATTGCGGTGGTCACTATTGCTGGCCACCGCAGGGACAAGGAGAACACATTAGTGGAGAGTAGGTCGCAGAACTCCATCGATTCGCAATGTATATCGGATGAGTCTAAGCTACCCAAACCTAACCCGTACCAACAGAACATATCCAAACATAGCCCATCTCAACCTGGCGTGTTGAGACCGCCATTTCAGCACTCCCCAGAGCCAAGCAGAGCATACCAGAGCACACTGGAGCGCAGATATCCACCGAATAGCATTGCACAGCACAAACGTCAAACAAAGGGCTATAGCACTAACGTCAAAGTTATTCTCTCCTAGCCTAGCCAATAGTAACATAACCAAACATAACCTAACTCACCCTAATGTGCCGCAACCACTATTGCTTGCCTCGATAGAGCCAAGCAGGACACATTAGTGCATAGTAGAGCGCAGAAGTCCATGGAATCGCAGTGTATATTAGAAAAGTCGTAGCTAACCAAACCAGAGCCAAACCAACAGGACATAACCGAACGTAGCCTAACTCAAACTAACGTGTTGAGACCACTGTTGCAACCCTCCCCAAGACCAAGCAGGACATACTAGATGACAGCAGAGCGCAGAAATCCACCGAATAGCTGTGCACAGCACAAGAGTTGAAGCTGTCCCGACCACACTTAGCCTAACCCAACCTACCCGAGCGTAAGCTAACACATCATAACGTGCCGAGAACACCATTACTGGCATACCCAGACACAAGACGGAACCATTAGGGCACTGCAGGTCGCGGAAATCCGCCTAGTAGCAGACCATAGATCTAAGGTCACAGCTACGCCTCCTGACCTAACCAACCTTAATCTAACCGAGAGTAACATAACTCAACCTAACGTGCAGCGACCGCTATTGCTGGCCACCCGATCGCAAACGAGAACATATTAGTGCAGAGTTGGGCGAAGAAATTCATAGAACCGAAGTGTACATCAGAAAAGCCATAGCTACCCAGACCTAAAACAGAACAAACTGAAATTAACCAGGCATAGCATAACTCAATCTGACTTGCCGAGACCGCTATTGCTGCCCTCCCCAGAGACAAGCTGAAGTCACTGTAGCATTGTAGGGCTCAGAAATCCACCAAATAGCAGACTATGACATAAAAGTCAATGCTATCCTCTCCCTGCAAAGCCAATAGTAACATAACCAAACGTAGCCTAACTCAACCAAACGCGCCGCGACCACTATTACTGGCCACCCCAGACCCACGCAGAACACACTAGTAGAGAGTAGAAAGAAGAAATCCATATAACTGCAGTATACATCAGAAAAGCCAAAGCTACCCAAACCTAACCCGTACCAACTGAACATAACCAAACACAGCATAAATCAACCCATCGGGCCGAGACAGCTGTTGCTGCCCTCCCCAGAGCCAAGCAGGACACACTAGAGCACGGTAGAGCGCGGAAATACACCGAATAGCAGATTTCAGCACAAAAGATAAATGTATCCTGATCAAGCATTGCCTAACCCAACCTAACTGAACGTATCTTGACCCAACATGACGTGCCGAGACGAATATTGCTGGCCTCCAAAGAATTAAGCGGAACACGTTAATGGAGAGTAGCGCGCAGAAATCCATGTAATCGCAGTGTTTACTAGGATAGTCAAAGCTACTCAAGTCTAACATAGGCTACCGGAACATAACCAAACATAGCCTGACTCAACTTAACGTGCCGAGACCGCACTTTCTGCCCTCCTCGGAGCCAAGCAGGACACACTATAGCGCAGCAGAGCGCAGAAATTCAACGAATAGCAGTGTACAGCTAAAGAGTTAAAGATATCCTGACGAAACTTAGCCTGACCCAACCTTACCGAAGGAAACTTGTCTAATCATACGAGCCGAGACCACTATTGCTGGCCTTGCCAGAGCCAAGCTGAAAGCATTATAGCACTGTAAGGCGCAGAAATCCATCCAATAGCAGACTATAGCACAAAAGTCAAAGCCATCCTCTCCTAACCTGACCAACCGTAACATAACCATACATATCACAACTCAACCTTACGTGCCGCGAAAACTTTTGATGGCCTCCCCAGAGTCAAGCAGAACACGTTAGTTGTGAGTAAGACGCAGAAATCCACATAATTGCAGGATATATCGGAAAAGTCAAAGCAACAAGAGCCGAACCCAAAACAACAGAACATCATCAAACATAGCCTGGCTCAAGCGAACGTGCCGAGGCCGCTGTTGTTGCCCTCTCCATTGCCAAGCAGGACGTACTAGAGCCGGGTAGAGCGCAGAGAGCCACCAAATAGCAGCTTACAGCACAAGAGTCAAATATATCCTAACCTAACCAGACCTAACCTAAGCTATCAAAAGGTGGACTAACTAAACCTAACGAGGAGAGACCACTTCTTCTGGCCTCTCCAGAGCCAAGTAGAACATACTAGAGCAGAGTAGACAGCAGAATTCCAACGAATAGCAGTGTGTAGCACAAAAGCCAAAGTTACCCTCTCCTAACCGAACCAAAGGTGGCACAGCCAAGCGCAACATAGATCAACCTAAGGTGCCTAGACCACTCGTGCTGGCATCCACGTCGCCAATCGGAACACAGAAGAGGAGAGTAGGGTGCAGAAGTCCATAGACTGGCAAGCATGGCAGAAAAGTCGAAGCCATGACAGCGAAGCTCAACCAAACGCAGTTTATCTCAAATTATCGTGCCGAGGACACTATTGCTGTTTTTCCCAGAGACAAGCCGACCATATTAGCGCATCGCAGAGCGCAGAAATCCACCGAATGGCAGTGTATAGCGCAGAAATCTAAGCAATCCTCTACTATCCTGACCAACCGTAACATGCACAAACGTAAACTTACTCAACCTAACGATCAGCGCCCGCCATTGCTGGCCTCCCAAGAATCGAGCAGCGTATAGTAGAGCATAGCGGGTGGCAGAGACCCACCGAATACTAGTCTATGCCAAGAGAGTCGAAGCTATCCATACCTAACACTAACAAACGTATCCTAACCAAACGTATCCTGACTGAACCTAACGAGCCGAGGCTACTATTGCTGGTCCTCCCAAAGCCCAGCAGAATGCATTAGACCAGAGTAGAGCGCAGAAGTCAAGCGAAAAGCAGTGTATAGCACAAAAGTCAAGGACACCCTAGCCTAACATGGCCTATCCCTGCCAAACCAAACGTAGACTAACTAAACCTAACGAATCGAGTCAAATACAGATCTCCTCCCCAACGACAAGCAGAACATTAAAGGAGAGCAGTGTGCAGAAGTCCAAGGAATGGCAATGTGTAGTAGAAATGTCAAAGCTATCCTATCCTAACCCAGACAAGCCTAACACAACAAAACGTAACCTAACTCAATCCAACGTGCCGAGACCAATATTGCTGGCATTCCAGAAACAGGCAGAGTATACTACAGCACAGTATGACTCAGAAATCCACCGCATAGCTGTGTATAGCACAAAAGTCACATCTATCCATTCCTGACGTAACCAAACGTAACATAACGTAACATAACGTAACTCAAACTTACGAGCCGAGGCCAATATTTGTGGCCTCCGCAAGGCCAAGCAGAATAGGCTAGAGCACAGGAGAGCGTAGAAATCGACCGCAATGCGGTGCATAACGCAAAAGTCTGTGGCATTCTGACCAAACATAACCTAACCTGACCGAACCAAACGTAACGTGCTGCGATCACAATTAGGTTACGCTTGCGAGGTTAGCTTAGGTATAGTTCGGTTAGGATAGCACCAACTTTTTTCTATACGCTGCGTTTCCATGGAATTCTGAACCTTCCTCTCCTCTAATATGTTCTGCTCGGCTCCGGGGATGTCAGCAGTACTGCTCACGCCACGTCAGGTTCAGGTAGGTTACGTTAGGCTGTGTTACGATTTGTTATCTTAGGACAGTGTAGCATTGCCTTTTTCGCTGGACGCTAATATTCGGTGCATTTCTGCTCCCTAATGTGCTCTAATATTTTCTGCTTGGCTCTGTGGATGCCAGCAATTATGGTCTCGGCAGGTTGGGGTGTGTTTTGTTACGTTTGGTTAGTTAGGGTTGCGTTAAGTTCGTATGGGACAGCTTTGACTTTCGTGCTATACACAGTTATTCGAATGATATCCGCGCTCTTCTGTTCTCTACTACATTCTGCCTTTCCCTAGAGAGGACAGCAGCAGTTTTCTCGGCACGTTGGTTTGAGTTATGTTACTTTTGTATATGTGAAGGTTTGCTGAGATACGATCCTGTAGTTTTGACTTTTGTGCCATACACTGTTATTTGGTGGACTTCAGCGCTCTTCTGCGCTCTACTGTATTCTCCGCGGCCGTGGTGAGGCCAGCAGTAGACGTCTCGGCACATTATGTTGGGATATGTTACGTTTGGTTTGGTTAGGTTTGGATATTTTCGGTAAGTTTAGCTGTGACTTTCGTGCTATACACTGCTATTCGTTGGACTTCTGAGCTCTGCTGTGCTCTATTATGCCCTGCTTGGCTCTTTGGAGGCCAGCAATGCCTCTCGCGTTGCGTTAGGTTGAGTTCGATTTCGTTTGATTGGATTCGGTTATTCCGGGTTAGGTGATGATATCTTTGACTTTTGTGCTCTTCACAACTATCTTACGGACTTCTTCGCTCTAATGTGCTCTATCATATCCTGCTTGCCTCTGGAGGCGCCAGCAATAGTGGTCGCGGAACTATGGGTTTGGTTTTGTTACGTAGTTCTGTGTTTCGATTGGTTAGGTTGGGGTGGGGCAGGATTGTCTTTTGTGATGTACACTGCTTTTCGTTGTACTTCTGCGTTCTACTCTGCCCTAGTATGTGCTGCTTGGATCTGGAGAGGCCAAAATTAACAGCCCCGACACGTTTACGTTCAGTTAGTCTAGGATTGGTTAGGTTGGGGTTTGTCAGATTAGGTTAGGGACAACTTTGCATTTTTGCTGTACACTGCAATGGGCCAGATTCCTGCGCCCAACCGAGCTAAAGTATATTCTGCTTGGCTCTGTGGAGGGCAGGAATAGTGGTCCCGGCACGTTAGGATGAGTTAAGTTGCGTAGGGTTGTGTTACGTAATGTTAGGTTAGGGTAGGCCAGCTTTCACTTTTGCTCCCTACATAGCTATTCGGTTTCTTTCTGGGGTCCACTATGCTCTGGTATGCTACATTTTGTTCTGAGGAGGCCAGAAGCGTGGTCCGCAGCACGTTAGATTGAGTTAGGTTACGTTTCGTTAGGATATGTTCGTATGGGTTTTGTTTGGATATCTTTGACTGTTTTGCAACACACTGAGTTCTCTTCGATTCCTGGGCCCGACCTTCCTCCAGTATGTTCTGCGAGGCTCTGTTCCCGCGAGCAGAAATGGTCATTGCACTTTAGGTTGAGTTAGGTTGCGATTGGTTATGTAGCGTTTGGTAAGGTTGGGACAGGCTAGCTGCGACTTTTGTGCTCTACACGGTTATGCAGCGGATTTCTGCGCTCTGCTGTTTTCTAATATGTTCTGTTTGGCTCTGTGGATGCCAGCAGCAGTGGTCTCTGTACGTTGAGTTGTGTTTGGTTACGTTCGGTTTTGCCGGGGTTGCTTAGGTTTGGTTAGGTTATCTTTGACTCTTGTGCTATACACTGCAATGCGGTCGATTACTCCACTCCACATAGCTCTAATATGGTCCGCTTGTCTCTGGGGAGGCCAGCAATAATGGTCTCGGCACGTCAGGTGCTTTTAGGTTACGCTCGGTTGTGCTACGTTTGGTTAGATTGGGATAGGGTTGCTTTCCCTTTTGTGCTATACACAATTATTCGGTGGATTTCAGGTCTCTACTGTGACATGATATGCTCCGTAGTCCCTGGGGTTGCTGGCAACAATGTCCGCAGCACGATAGGTTCAGCTATGTCACCACTGGCTACGTTATGGTTGGTTGTGTTCGGTTCGGAGAGCTTTGTCACCTTTCCTATAGACTGCGATTTTCTGGATATCTCCGATCTAGTGCTCTCTTGCATGTTCTGCATGGCTCTGCTGATGCCTGCAGTAATGATCCCGGCACGTAAGTTCGAGCTATGTTACGGTCGCTTATGTTATGTTTGGTAGGTTAGGACAGGGTAGCTTTGTGTTTTGTGCTATACACTGCAATCCTATGGATTTATGCGCTCTACCCTTCCCTAATTTGTCCTGCTGTACCTGGGTAGGCCAGCAATAGCGGTAGCGTCTCGTCAGGTACGGTTAGATTACATTTGGTTGGGTTGGGTTAGGTCAGGTTAGGTTAGGATAGCTATGCCTTCGACGCTGTACACTACAATGCGGTAGATCGCTGCCCCCTGCTGCGCTGTAGTACATTCTGCTTGTTACTGTGGAGGACAGCAGTATTCGTCTCGACACATTAGGTTGAACAGAGTTACGTTTAAATATTTTACGTTTGGATAGGTTTGAATATGCTAGCTTTGTCCATTGTGCTATACACCGCAACTCGGTAGATTTATGCGCTCTTCATTCCTCTGCTATACCCCGCTTGGCTCTCGTAAGGCAAGCAATTGTTGTCTCGGTACGTTAGGTTGAGTTATATAACGTTCGGTCAAGCTAGTCTGTGTCAGTCTTGGATAGGGCCGATTTGACTCTTGCGCTGTACACTGCAGTGCGAGGGACTTCTGCGCCCTACTGTGCCGTTGTATACTCTGCTTGGCTTTGGGGGCGCCAGCAATGACTGTCTCGGCAGATTAGGAAGGGCTAGGTTACGCTTGGCTATGTTACCCTTGGATAGTTTTGGATAGGATATCTTTGACCTCTGCGAGCTACCGTGCTATAGCATGTTCCGCGCAGATCTGTAGG
>NW_016910576.1:126815-209166 GCF_001483705.2 Eufriesea mexicana
GGGTAGGCTAGGTTGTGTCAAGATATCCCTGACATTTCTGCTAAACACAGCAAAGTGGTTAATTTCTGCACTCCACTGTGCTCTAGTATAATCTGCTTGGATCTGGGGAGGGCTGTAGTGGTGTTGTCGGCACGTTAGTTTGAGATAGGTTACGTATGCCTATGACAGGTAAGGTTAAGTTTGGATAGCATGACTTTGACGTTTGTGTTATACACCGATGTTCGGTGGATTTCTGCGCTCTACTGTATTCTAGTATGTTTTGATTGGCTCCGCGGATGGCAGCAACTGTTGTCTCGGCGCGGTAGTTTGAGTTATGCTACTTTCGTTATGGTTAGGTATGTAAGGTTAGGTTAGTATATCTTCGTCGTATATGCTATACATTGCTGTTCGAATGATACCTGCACTCCACTGTGTTTTTACAGCAATAGTGATCACTGTTCGTTGCTCTGTGTTAGTCTGCGTCTGGATATGTTATACTTCTTTGGGTTGGGTTTGGATAGCTTTGACGTTTCTACTATACACTGCGATTCTATGGATGCTGTGCTCTACTCTACGCTATTATGTTCTGTTGGGCTCTGCGGAGGCCAACAATAGTGACCGCGGAACGATAGGTTGTGTTAGGTTACGTTCGTCTATGTTACGATTGGTTTGGATAGAGCAGTGTAGCTCTGACTTTTATGATATTCACAGCAATGCGGCTGATTTCCGCGCTCTACTGTCCTCTAGAATATTGTGCCTGTCTCATGGAAGTGCAACAGTGGTTGTCCCGGCACGTTAGGATGTGTTAAGTTGCGTATGGTCATGCTACGTACGGTTGGGATAGGATAGGATTTCTTCCACTTTTGTGTATAAACTCGTACTCGGCGGATTTCCGCGCTCTGCAGTGCACTGATATGCTCTGCTTTGCACAGGGGAGGCCAGAAGCAGGTTCCGTGGCACGTTAGGTTGAGTTAGTTTCCGTTTCATTTGGTTATGTTAGTCTGTGTTAGCTTTGGGTATCTACTTTTTTGCTATACTCTGCGATTCTATGGATTTCTGCGCTCCACTCTCCTCTCATATGTTCTGCTTGACTCTGGCGCCCGCAGCAATATTGGTATCGGTAGATTATGTTGAGGTAGGTTAGGTTTGGTTACTTTGCGCTTAGCTAGGTTAGTACAGGATGGCTCTGGCTTTTGTGACGTGCACTGCTACACGCTGGACTTCTGCGCTTTACTGTGCCCTAATATGTTCTGCTTCACTCTGTGGAGGCCAGCAATTTTGGTTTCTGCAAGTTATGCTGAGTTAGGCTGTGTTTGGTCCGGTTAGGAAAGGCAAGGTTGTTTCGGTTTGCCTTTGACTTCACAGCTAGGCACTGCAATGTGGTTTGTGTTTGCGGTGTACTGTGTTCTTGAATATTTTGCTTCGACCTCTGGCGGCCAGCATTTCTGGTTTCGGCACGCCAGGCTGGTATGTGTTACGTTTGGTTTGGTTATGATTTGTGAGGTTTTGTTAGGATAGATTTACCTCTTGTGCTACACGCTGCTTTCGGTGGACCTCTGCTCTCTGCATTGCTGTCATATCCCGTGCTTTGCCCTGCGGAGGCCAGCAATTGCGGTCGTGGCAAGTTTGTTCGAGTTCGACTACGAATTGTTCGGTTCGGGTAGTATATGTTAAGTTAGTATATCTTTGACCTTTATACTGTACACTGCAATGCGGTGGTTTTCTGCGCTCTACAGTGCTGTAGTGCATTCTGCTTGGCGCTGTGGACGCCAGCAATAATGGTATCGGCACGCAAGGTAGAGTTATGTTAGGTTTGGCTACGCTGGGTTTGGTCAGGTTAGGATAGAGTAGCTTTGACTATTGTGCTATACATCGCTATTCGGTGGACTTCTGCGCTCTACGCTGCTCTACTATCCTCTTCTTGGCTCTGAGGGAGCCAGGTATAGTGGTATTGTCACATCAGCTTTAGATAGGTTACGTTTGGTAAAGTCAGGTTTGGCTTAGTTTGATCAGGATAGCTTCGATTCTTGTGCCATACACTACTATTCGTTGGATTTCTGCGCAGTACAGAGTTTTACTTCGATCTGCTTGGCTCTGCGGCGGCCAGCAAGAGTGGTCTCGGCACGTGACGTTGAGCTACGCTGCGTTTGGTTTGGTTAGGGTGGGTCAGGATAGGTCAGTATATCTTTGACTCTTTCGCTATGCACTACTGTTCGGAAGACGTCTGCGCTCTACACTGCTCTGCTATACCCTGCTTGGCTATCGTGAGGCCAGCAATAGTGGTCGCGACACGTCAGGTTGAGATAGGATGCGTTTGGTCACGTCAGGTGAGGCTATGTTTGGTTAGGACGGCATTGACTTTTGTGCTAAAGAATGCTAGTCCGCGGATTTTTCCGCTCTATTGTGTTCTAGCGTGTTCTGCTTCGCTCTAGGGGGGGGGGGGAAATATATTCTGCGTACGTTAGGTTGTATTCGGTTACCTTTGTTTATGCTACGTTTGGTTCGGTTAGGATAGGACAGCATTGACTTCTGTGCCATACACTGCCATTCTGTGGATTTCTGCGCTCTTCGTGGTACTACTATACTCCGCACGAATCTCAGGTGGCCGGCAATTGCTGCCGTGGCAGAATGGGATAAGTCATGTTACGTTCGGTTATGTTAGGAAAGGCTATGTCTGGGTGGGGTAGCTTTGACTTTCGTGCTATACACTGTTATTCGTTGGATTTCTACTCCCTAATCTGCTACACCATATTGCGCTTGGCCATGGGAGGACAGCAACAGTAGACGCGGCACATTACGATGCGTTATTCCACGTTCGGTCAGGCTTTGTTTGGGTTACGTTCGGATAGCTTTGACTTTTCTGCTATACCATGTGATTTTATGGATTTCTGCACCCCACTCTGCTCTAATTTGCCCTGCGTGGCTCTGATGAGACCTGCAAAAATGGCCCCGGCGCGTTAGGTTGAATTACGTTACGCTCGGCTATGTTACGCTTGGCCAGGTTAGGATAGGGATGTTTCGACTCTTGTACTATACACTGCGATTACATGGATTACTGCGCTCTAGTCTCCTCTAATATGTTCCGCTTGGCTCTGGCGCGGGCAGCAATATTGATCTCGTCATGTTATGTTGACGTAGGTTACGTTGGTTACGTAACGTTCAGTTATGTTAGTACAGGTTGGCTCCGACTTTTGTGTTATACACTGCTATACGCTCTATTTCCGCGCTCCATTGTGCTCTTGAATATTCAGTTTGTCTCTGGGGATGCCAGGAACAGTGGTCTCGGCAAGTTACGTTGAGATAGACTGCGTTTAGTGAGGTTAGGTTAGGCCAGATTGCTCCAGGATATTTTTGACTTTTGGGGTGTACACTGCAATGCGGTTTATTTTTGCGCAGTACTGTGCCCTGCTTTACCCTGCCTGGCTCCGCGGAGGCCAGCAGCAGCGGTTTAGGCACGCTAGGTTGAGCTACGTGACGTCTGGTTATTTTAGGGTAGGTAATTTTTGGCAAGGGTAGCTGTGACGTCTGTTCTATACACAGTTACTCGGTGGATTTCTGCACTCTAATTGGCTCTACTATAATGTGCTTGATCCTGGGGAGGCCAACTATAGCTGTCGCGGCACGCCACGCTGAGTGAGTCAACGATTGGTAAGTTTATCGCGATTGGATGGACGCCTGAGCTCTGCTCTCCTCTAATGTGGTCTACTTGGCTCTGGGTATGGCAGAAATAGTGGCGTCGGCACGTCAGGATGAGTTAATAAACGTAAGTTTATGTTACGTTTGGTCGGGTTAGGACACGTTAGCTTTGACTTTTGCGCTATACACTGCTATACGGCTGATTTTTGTGCTCTACTGTGCTCTAATATGTTCTGCTTCGCTCTGGGCAGAACAGTAATAGTGGCCGCGGCACAATATTCTGGGGTATGCTACGTGTTGTTATGTTAAGGTTGGATATATATGGATAGGAGAGCTATGACTTTTGTGCCGTACGCAGTTATCCGGTGGACTTTTGTGCTGCAGTGTGCTGTAGCATGTTCTGCCTGGCTCTGGGGTCGCCAGCAACAGTGGTCTCGGCAAGTGAGGTTGAGCTATGCTACGTTCCGTTTTGTTACGTTTGGTGAGGTTAGGATACGATAGCTCAGACTTTTGTCCGATACATTGCTATCACGGTTTTGTTACGTTTGGTGAGGTTAGGATACGATAGCTCAGACTTTTGTCCGATACATTGCTATCCGCATGTTTCTGCGCTCTGCTGTCTTCCAATACCCTCTGCTCTGCTCTCGGGAGGCTAGGGATAGTGATCTTGGCACGTTAGGCTCAGTTAGGTTACGTTTGGTTCGGTTAGGTTAGGTCAGGTTAGGTTGGGGCATCTCCGACACCTGTGACTCTCTCTGCATTGCGACGTGTTGCTGCGCACTACTGTGCTCCAGGGCATTCCGCTTGTTTTTGTTGAGGACCGCAATAGTGGTCTCGTCATGTCAGGTTGAGTCAGGCTACGTTCGTTTAGGTTGGGATGGACAAAGTTTGGTCAGGATGGCCTCAACCTTTGTGCTGTAAACTGCTATTCGGTTAACTTCTGCGCTCTAATGTGTCCTACTATGTCCCGCTTGTACTTCGGAAGGGCAGCAATAGCGGTCTCGGCATGTTAGTCTGCGTTTGGTTATGCTTGGGTATGTTCTGTTCGTTTGGGTTAGGATTGAGTAGCTGTGACTTTTCTGATATACACTGCGATTCTATGGATTTCTGCGTTCTACTCTCCACTAATGTGCTCTGCTTGGCTCTGTGCATCCCAGCTGCAGTGGTCGCTGCTTGCTAGGTTGAGTTAGGTTACGTTTGGTTACGTTACGATTGGTTCGGTTAGGAGAGGGTAGCTTTGGCTTTAGCGCTATAGCCAGCTATTAGGTGGATTACAGCGTCCCACATTGCTCTAACGTTTTCAGCCTCGCTCTGCGAAGGCCTGCAATAATGGTCTCGGCACGTTATGTTGAACCATGTAACGTTAGGTTAGGTACCGTTATGCTCACTTTGGTTGGGATAGATTTTACTCTTGTGCTGTAGACAGATATTCGGTGAAATTCTGGGCCCTGCTGTGATCTGGAGTGTCCTGCTTGGCACTGCGAAGGGCAGCAACGGCGGTCTCGTTCCGTTAGGTTGAGCTATGCAATGTTAGGATATGTTCTGTTGGTTTTGGTTAGACTTGTGTAGCTCTGACTTTTCCGATGTACACTGCGATTCTACGGGTTTCTGCTTTCTACTATCCACTAGTGCGCTCTGCTTGGCTCTCGGGAGGCCAACAATAGTGGTCGTGGCACGTTAGGCATAGTTTGGTTACGTTTGGGCATGTCACGGTTAGTTAGGTGAGGAGATGATAGCTCTGGGTTTAGCGATATTGTCCGTCATTAGCTAGATCTCTGCGCCCTACAGGGTTCTAATATTTCTGCTTGGCTCTGGGAACGCCACCAATAGCGTCTCGGCACGTTGCGTTGGGACAGGTTACGTTCGGTTATGTTGGGTTAGGCTGGGTTAGGCTAAGTTTGGTTAGGGCAGCTTTAACATTTGTGCTGTACACTACTCTTCGGTGGATTTCTGCGCTGCACTGTGACCTAGTATGTGCTGGTTGGCATTGGGGAGGCCAGCAATAGTGGTCGCGGCACGTTAGGTTGAGCTATGTTACGTTTGGTTATGTTACGTTTGGTTAGGTTAGAAGAGGGAAGCTTTGACTTTAGTGTTATAGTAGGTGTGAGGTGGGTCTCTGCGCCCTACAATGCTCTAATATCTTCAGGTTGTCTCTGGGAAGGCCAGCAATACGGGTCCCTGCACGTTACGTGTGGTCAGGTTACGTTCGGTTAGGTTGGGTTAGGCTAAGTTTGGTTAGGGTAGCTTCATCATTTGTGCTGTACACTACGCTTCGGTGGATTTCTTCGTTCTACTGTGCTCTAGTATGTCCTGCATGGCTCTGTACAGGCCAGCAATAGCGGTCTCGTCGCGTAAGGTTCAGATGGGTTAGGTGTGCTTATGTTTCGTTTGTTTAGGTTAGGATAGGATAGCCTTGCCTTGTGCGGTATACACTGCTACTCGGTGGATTTCTACTATCCAATGATATCTAATAATCCCTGCTTGGCCCCGAGATGTCATCCAATATTGGTCTCGTCATGCTCTGTGATGTTATACTACGTTTGGGTAGGTCAGGTTTGGTGAGCTTAGGTCAGTGTATGTTTGACTCTTGCGGTATAAACAGCAATGCGGTGGACTTCTGCGCTCTGCTGTGCTGTAGTATGTTCTGCTTGGCGCTGGGGAGGCCAGCAGTAGCGTTCGCGTTGTGTTAGGTTTAGATGGGCTCCGTTTGCATATGCAACGTTTCGCAATATTAGGATATGCTACTCCGACTTTTGTGATTTGCACAGCTATTATCTCCGACACCTGTGACTCTCTCTGCATTGCGACGTGTTGCTGCGCACTACTGTGCTCCAGGGCATTCCGCTTGTTTTTGTTGAGGACCGCAATAGTGGTCTCGTCATGTCAGGTTGAGTCAGGCTACGTTCGTTTAGGTTGGGATGGACAAAGTTTGGTCAGGATGGCCTCAACCTTTGTGCTGTAAACTGCTATTCGGTTAACTTCTGCGCTCTAATGTGTCCTACTATGTCCCGCTTGTACTTTGGAAGGGCAGCAATAGCGGTCTCGGCATGTTAGTCTGCGTTTGGTTATGCTTGGGTATGTTCTGTTCGTTTGGGTTAGGATTGAGTAGCTGTGACTTTTCTGATATACACTGCGATTCTATGGATTTCTGCGTTCTACTCTCCACTAATGTGCTCTGCTTGGCTCTGTGCATCCCAGCTGCAGTGGTCGCTGCTTGCTAGGTTGAGTTAGGTTACGTTTGGTTACGTTACGATTGGTTCGGTTAGGAGAGGGTAGCTTTGGCTTTAGCGCTATAGCCAGCTATTAGGTGGATTACAGCGTCCCACATTGCTCTAACGTTTTCAGCCTCGCTCTGCGAAGGCCTGCAATAATGGTCTCGGCACGTTATGTTGAACCATGTAACGTTAGGTTAGGTACCGTTATGCTCACTTTGGTTGGGATAGATTTTACTCTTGTGCTGTAGACAGATATTCGGTGAAATTCTGGGCCCTGCTGTGATCTGGAGTGTCCTGCTTGGCACTGCGAAGGGCAGCAACGGCGGTCTCGTTCCGTTAGGTTGAGCTATGCAATGTTAGGATATGTTCTGTTGGTTTTGGTTAGACTTGTGTAGCTCTGACTTTTCCGATGTACACTGCGATTCTACGGGTTTCTGCTTTCTACTATCCACTAGTGCGCTCTGCTTGGCTCTCGGGAGGCCAACAATAGTGGTCGTGGCACGTTAGGCATAGTTTGGTTACGTTTGGGCATGTCACGGTTAGTTAGGTGAGGAGATGATAGCTCTGGGTTTAGCGATATTGTCCGTCATTAGCTAGATCTCTGCGCCCTACAGGGTTCTAATATTTCTGCTTGGCTCTGGGAACGCCACCAATAGCGTCTCGGCACGTTGCGTTGGGACAGGTTACGTTCGGTTATGTTGGGTTAGGCTGGGTTAGGCTAAGTTTGGTTAGGGCAGCTTTAACATTTGTGCTGTACACTACTCTTCGGTGGATTTCTGCGCTGCACTGTGACCTAGTATGTGCTGGTTGGCATTGGGGAGGCCAGCAATAGTGGTCGCGGCACGTTAGGTTGAGCTATGTTACGTTTGGTTATGTTACGTTTGGTTAGGTTAGAAGAGGGAAGCTTTGACTTTAGTGTTATAGTAGGTGTGAGGTGGGTCTCTGCGCCCTACAATGCTCTAATATCTTCAGGTTGTCTCTGGGAAGGCCAGCAATACGGGTCCCTGCACGTTACGTGTGGTCAGGTTACGTTCGGTTAGGTTGGGTTAGGCTAAGTTTGGTTAGGGTAGCTTCATCATTTGTGCTGTACACTACGCTTCGGTGGATTTCTTCGTTCTACTGTGCTCTAGTATGTCCTGCATGGCTCTGTACAGGCCAGCAATAGCGGTCTCGTCGCGTAAGGTTCAGATGGGTTAGGTGTGCTTATGTTTCGTTTGTTTAGGTTAGGATAGGATAGCCTTGCCTTGTGCGGTATACACTGCTACTCGGTGGATTTCTACTATCCAATGATATCTAATAATCCCTGCTTGGCCCCGAGATGTCATCCAATATTGGTCTCGTCATGCTCTGTGATGTTATACTACGTTTGGGTAGGTCAGGTTTGGTGAGCTTAGGTCAGTGTATGTTTGACTCTTGCGGTATAAACAGCAATGCGGTGGACTTCTGCGCTCTGCTGTGCTGTAGTATGTTCTGCTTGGCGCTGGGGAGGCCAGCAGTAGCGTTCGCGTTGTGTTAGGTTTAGATGGGCTCCGTTTGCATATGCAACGTTTCGCAATATTAGGATATGCTACTCCGACTTTTGTGATTTGCACAGCTATTCCGTGGATTTCTGTGATCCACTGCGCTCTACTACGATCTGCTTGGCTTTGGAGAGACCAGCAGCAGAGTTCGCGGAAAGTCATATGAGCTATGCTTCGTTTTGCTTGGTTAGGATAGGTCATGTTATGTTAGGGTATCTACGGCTTTTACGCAATTCACTGCAACGCGGTGGATTTCTGCGCACTACTGTGCTCTAGTACGTTCTGCTGGCATTTGTGGAGGCCAGCAATAGTGGTTTCGTCATGTCAGGTTGAGTTATGCTAGGTTTGCGTATGTTACGTTTGGCTAAGTTAGGATAGGCTACTTCGACTTTTGTTCCAATCGCTGCTATACGGTGGATTTCCACCCTCTAATGTGCCCTAATATGCTCTGCTTCACTCTTGGGTGGCCAGCATTATTGGCCCTTCTACGTTGTGTTCAGCAACACTACGTTCTTATAGGTTAGGAATGGTCGTGCTAGATCAGGATATGTTTGACTTTTGTGGTGTACACTGCTAAGCGGCGGATTTCTTCGCACTGCTGTGTTCTACTATGTTCTGCGTGACTCTGGCGATGCCAGCAATACTGGTCTCGGCACATTAGGATGAGTTATGCTACGTTTGCTTATGCTACGTTTCGTGGGGGTAGGATAGGACAGACTAACCTTTTGTTCTATGAACTGCTAACGGCGGATTTCTGCGCTCTACTGTGCTCTAATATTATTTGCTTGGCTGTGGGGAGACCAGCAATAGTGGTCCCGTTTCGTTAGGTTGTGTTAGGCTACGTTTGCGTATGATACGTTTGACTACGCTAGGAGTGAATAGCTTAGACTTTTGTGGCATACATTGCTATTCGGTGGATTTCTGCGCTCTGCTGCGCTCTATTAAGCTTTTCTTTGCTCTCGGGTGCCAGCTGGTAGTGGGCCCGGCACGCTAGGTTGTGTTCGGTTACGCTTCGTTTGGTTAGGTTAGGAAGGCTTTTTGGTGTTTCTCTGACTTTGTGCTATACTCTGCCATTCGGAGGATTTATGAGCTCTACATTGGTCTACTACAACCTACTAGGCTCTTGGAAGCGAGCAATGAACATCGTGGCACATTAGGTTGTGTTAGGTGCAGTTTGGTTAGTTTAGGTTTGGTGCTGCTTGGTCAGGATAGATTTGACTTCCGCGCTATACACTGCTTTTCGGCGGATTCCTGTGATCTACGTTGTTCTACTATATTCTGCTGGGCTCTGTGGGAGCCAGCAACAGTGGCCGCGACAGGATATGTTGAGCCATGCTTCCCTTCGTTCGGTTAGCTAATGTCATGTACGGTTAGGACGTATTCGACTTTTGTGCTATACGCTGCATTGATTTGGACTTCTGAGCTCTACTGCGCTCTGATATCTACTGTGCTTGGCACTGTGGAGGCCATAAATACTTGTCACGGCGCGTTAGGTTGAGTTAGACTACGTTTGGCTACGTCAGTCTGCGTTGGGTTAGGACAGGATTGCTTAGACTTTTGTGTTGAACAATGGTATTCGGTGGATCTCTGCGCTCTAGTGTGCCCTAATATGCTTTGATTGTCCCTGATGAGGTCAGCAATATGGTTTTCGTCACGTTATATTGAGTTAAACTATGTGTGTATTGGTTAGATTAGGTCAATTTGGGTAACGTTATGTGTAACTTTTCTGCTACACACTGCAATGCGGCGGATTTCTGCGCTCTAGTATGCTCTAGCATGGTCTGCTTGCCCCTGTGGCGGCCAGTGATAGTTGTCTCGGCACGTTAGATTGAGCTACGCTACGTTCGGTTGTGTTACGTGCGGATAGGTTAGGACATGACATTCCAGACTTTTGTGCTCTACACAGCTATTCGCGCATTTCTGCGAACTACTGCCTTCAAACGTTTCCTGGTTAGCCCTGGGAATGCCAGCAATATTGGTCTCGGCAAGTTAGGTTGTGTGATGTTGCGGGTGGTTAGTCTATGTTAGGCTATGTTCGGTAAGGTTAGCTTCGTCCTTCGTGCTACACATCGTTGTTCGGCGGATTTCTGCGCACTAGTGTTCTCGAGTATGTTTTGCTTGGCTCTGAGAAGGCCAGCAATACCTGTCTTGTCAAGTCAGGTATAGTTATGTTACGTTTGGGTGTGTTAAGCTTGGCTCGGTTAGGATAGGCTACTTTGAATTTTGTGCTATAAACTAATATGTGGTGGATTCCTGTGTACTACTGTGCTCTACTACCTTGTGCTCGCTTTGGGGCGCCTGCAGCAGCGGACGCGGCACGATGTGATGAGCTATGCCACGTTCCGTTAGGTCAGTCTGGGTCGCGTTATGGTAGGATATCTTCGACTTTTGCGCTCTTCACTGCAATGGGGTGGCTTTCTGCGCTCAAATGTGCTCCAGTACATTCTGCTTCACTCTGTGTGGGCCAGCAACTCTTGTCTTGTCAAGTTAGCTTGAGTCATATTACGTACGGCTAGGTTAGGTTGGGTCAAGTTTGGACAGGATATGTTTGGCTTTAGAGCGGTACACAGCAATGCCGAGGATTTCTGCGTTCTGTTGTGCTCTAGTGTATTCTGCTTTGATCTGTGGGGGCCAGAAATAGTGGTCGCGGGACGTTACGCTGAATTAGGTTACTTTTGGTTCAGTTACGTCTGGCTATGTTACGACAGGACGAATTGCACTTTTGTGCTGTACAGTGCAATGCGGCGGAATTCTACGCTGAAATGTGCTCTAGTATATTCTGCTTCGCTCCCGGGAGGCCCGCAGTAGTGTTCTCGGCGTATTGGTTTGGGTAAAGTCACGTATGTTTATGCTACGTTTGGCAAGGTTAGGACACGGGAGCCTTGACTTTTGTGCTGTACACTGCATTGCTGTGGGTTTATGCGCTCTACTGTGCTCCAGTATATTCTGGTTGGATTTGGGGAGGCCATCAATTGTGGTTTCGGCATGTTAGGTTGAGTTATGCTACGTTTGGACATGTTATGTATGGTGAGGTTAGGACTGGATAGTATGGACTTTTGCGCCATACACTGCTATCCGCGCATTTCTGCGCTCCACAGGGTACTAATATTTTCTCCGTCGCACTGGGAGGCCAGCAATCGTGGTCTCGGTGCGTTAGGTTGAGTTACACAACGTTTGTATAGGCTATGATATGTGAGGTTTGGTTAAGGTATCTTCCACTTTTGCGCTTTGCACTGCAATGCTGTTGACTTCTGAGATCTACTGTGCTCTAGTACGGTTTGCTTTGTTCTGGGGAGGCCAGAGATAGAGTTCGCAGGTCTTTATTTTGTGTTGGGCTCGGTTTGGTTGTGGTATGATTGGTTACATTAGGATAGGATTGGCCTGGACTTGCCCTATACTGTGCAATGCGGCGGATCACTGCGATCTTCTCTGCTCTGTTATACTCAGCTTGGCTCTGCTGTTCTCTAGTGTATTCTCCTTGGCACCAGGGAGGCCAGCAACAGCGGTCTAGACACGCTAGGTTTGATTATGTTACGCTAGGTCATGTTACGTTTGGCTATGTTAGGTTATGATAACTCTGACTTTTGCGCTATAAACTGCTATTTGGTGGATTTCTGCGCTCCACATTGCTCTACTATACTCTGCTCGACACTGATGTGGCCAGCAATGGTGGTCGTGTCGCGGAAGCTTTAGATAAGTTAGGTTCGGCAATTTCAGGTTCGGTTTCGGTAGGGGAGGACAGCTCTTACTTTTTTGATATACTCTGCTATTCGGCGGACTTCTATGCTCTGCTGTGCTCTAATATGCTCTGCTTGTCTCTGAGGAGGCCGGCAACAGTGGTTCCTGCGCGTTAGGTCGAGTTAGATAACGTTTGTTCGCATCAGGCTTCTTTGAATTAGATTAGGATATCTTTGACCATTGTGATCAACACTGCCATGCTATGGACCACTGGACTCTACTGCGCACTTTCATATTCTGCTTGTCTCTGGGGACGCTATCAATAGTGGTAGCGGCACGCTCAGTTGTGTTACGTTACGTATGGTTCGTTTGGTTTGGATAGGTTTGGTCCTGTTATTCTTCACCATTTTTCTACACACTGCTGTTCGGTGGACTTCTGCACTCCACATTGCTCTACCGTTCTCTGCTCGGCTCTGCGGTGGGCTGTACTAGTTGCCTCTTCATGTTAACTGTAGTTAGGCTGCGGTTTGTTAGGTTACGTTTGTTCGCGATAGGTTAGGATAGCTTTAACTTTCGTGTTATACAGTGTCATTCTGTGGGCTTGTGCGCTCTACTCTGCTCTACCGTATTCTGCATGGCGCCGGGGCGTCCTGCAATGGTCGTCGTGTGTCTTTATTTTGAGTTATGTGTCGCTTGGTTAGGTTATATTTGCCTGGGTAAGGCTTGGATGGCACTGACTTTAACCCCATACGCTGCGACTCTATGGATTTCTGCTCTCTACGAACATCTAACATGTTCTGCTTGGCTCTGCGGCGGCCAGCAATAGTGGTCGCGTCAAGTTAGTATGAGTTACGTTACGTTTGGTTACGCTACGTTTGGCTAGGTTAGGAGGGGATAGTTATGGCTCCTGCACTACGCACTGCTATTCGGCGGATTTCTCCGCTCTACTGTGCCGTAAAATGTTCACGTTGGCTCTGGGAGGGCCGCCAATGCTGGTATCGGCAGGTTACGTCGTGTAAGGCCACGTTTGGTAATTCCCGGTTGTGTTAGGTTAGGTCTGTGTATCTTTGACTCCTGTGCTGTGCAATGCTATTTGTTGGCTTTCTGCTCCCTATTTTACTCAAGCATATTCAGCTTGAATCTGGGGAGGTCTGCACGTGTGGTCTCGGCAGGTTGGGTTAAGTTAGGTCACGTTTGGTTATATTAAGTTAGGATAGGTTAGGGCAGGATAGAATTGACTTTTGCGTCACACACTGCTTTTCGCTTGACTTTTATGCTCCAGATTCCTGTGCTAAGCTCTGCTGAACTCTTGTGATGCCGGGAATAGTTGTCACGGCACTTTAGTATGTGTTAGATTACGTTTGGTTAGATTACGTTTATTTGGGTTAGGTGTGGATAGCTTTGACTTTCTTAGCTTAGACCGTTATTCCGCGGATCTCTGCGCTCTACTGAGCTCCACAATACTCAGCTCGACTTTGGCAACGACAGCAATAGTGGTCGCTTCAAGTTAGGCTGTATTAGGTTACGTTGGTTATATTACGATTAGTTACGTTAGGAGCAGAGAGCTTTGACTTTTGTGCTGTACACTGCTATTCGGTGAATTTCTGCGCTCTTCGTTGCCCTAATATGCCCTGCTTGCTTCTGGGAAGCCAGCAATGGTAGTCTCGGCACGTTATGTTGTGCTATGTTTCGTTTGGTTACGCTACGTTTGGCCACGTTTGAGCAGGATATCTCTCACCATTGTGTTATGCACTGCTACTCAAAAGAAACCTGCGCTCTGCATTGCTCTACTAGCGACTGCTCGACACTGGCGAGGCCAGTAATTGTGGTGGCGGCACGCTAGGTTGTGTTTCAGCGCGTTCGATTTTGTTAGGATACGTTGCGTTAGACAAGGATAGCTTCGACTTTCTTGTTGCAAATTTGATTAGGTAGAATCCATCGCTCTACTGTGTTCTACTATACTATGCTCGAATCTGCGGAGGATTTGGTCAGGATTTGTTAGGTTAGTATATGATACCTTTGACTTTTGTGCTATACAGTGCTATTCGGGGTATTTCTGCGCTCTACTCTGCAACAGTATGCTCTGCTTTGCTCAGGGGATGTCAACAACAGAGGTCTATGCACGTTGGTATGAGTTAGGTTACGTTTGGCTTTACTATGTTCGGTTATGCTAGGACAGGATAGCTATGACTCTTGCGCTGTACACTGCTATTCGGTGGTTTTCTGTGCTCTACTGTGATCTAACATTCCATGCTTTGCTCTGGGAATTCTAGAAACAGTGGCCGCGGCGCGTTAGGCTGTGTTAGGTTCCGTTTGGTCAGGTTAAGTTTGTTTGAGATGGGTTAGGGTATATTTGACCGTCGTGCTGTACACTGCCACCCTATGGAACTGCGTGCTCTACTGTACTATATTATACTCAGCTTGCATTTGGGGAACCCGGCAATATTGGTCGCGGTGCGTCAGGCATAGTAACTCTACGTTTGGATAGGTCAGGCTAGGCATGGCTAGGTTAGGGTATGTTAGACTTTTGTGCCGAACATTGATATTTGACGGCGTTCTGCGCTCTACTGTGATCTACTAGACTCTGCTCGACTCTGGGGAGGCCAGCAATAGTGGGCGTGGCACGACAGACTTTGTTAGGCTACGGTTGGTGACATTATGTCTGGTTATGTTAAGACCGGATAGCTGCGTCTTTCGTACTATACACCGCTATTCGGAGGATCTCTACGCTCTACATTGCTCTACTGCACACTGCTCGCCACGGGGTCGGCCAGTAGTAATGCTCTCGGCACGTTATGATGAGTCAGGCTGCGTTCGACTAGGATGGGTTAGGCCATGTTTGGTAAGGATAGCTTTAACTTTTGTGCTACGCACTGCTATTCGGTGGATTTCTGCGCTCTACTGCGCTCTAGTCTTTCCTGCTGCTCTCTTGGGAGGCCAGTAAGTGTGGTCGCGGCACGTAGGTGCAAGCTGGGATACGATTGATAATGTTACGATTCTTTGTGCTCGGAGAGGGTAGCTAGGACTTTAGTGCTATAGTCTGCTATTCGGCGGATTTTTGGGCTCTACAGTGCTCTAGAATGACCAGCTTGGCTCTGGGTAGGGCAGCAATAGCGGTGTCGGCACGTTATGTTGAATCAGATTACGTTTGGTTTGGTTGCGTTAGGCAATGTTTGGTTAGGATAGCTTTAACTTTTGCGCCGTGCGCTGCTATTGGGTGGACTTCTGCTCTCTACTGTGCTCTAGTATATCCTGCTTGGCCGTGGAGAGGGCAGCAACATCGGACTCGGCACGTCTTGTCTAGTTATCCTTCGTTTGGTTATGTTCTGTTGGTTCGGGTTAGGTTTGGGTAGCTTAGACTTTTCTGATGTTCACTGCGATTCTATGGATTTCTACGTTCTACTCTCCACTAACTTGTTCTGCTTGGCTATGGGGTGGCCAGCAGTGGTGGTCGCGGCACGTTAGAGTGAGATAGGTTACGCTTTGATAGATTACGGTTGGTTATGTTATTAGAGGGTAGCTTCGACCTTAGTGCTATAGTCTGCAGTTAGGTGGACTTCTGCGCCCTGCAGTGTCCTAATGCTTTCAGCTTGGCTCTGGGAAGGTCAGCAATAGTGGTCCCGGCACTTTCCGTAGAGACATATTACGATCAGTTCAGTTGGATTATACTAAGTGTGGTCAGGGTAGCTTTACCTTTTGTGCTATACAATACTATCCAGTGGAGTTCTGCGCTCTTCTGTGCACTAGTATTTCCAGCTTGGCTGTGGATAGGGCAGCAATAGATGTCCCTGCACGTTAGGTTGGTATGGGCTACGATCGGTTATGTTCTCTTGGTTTGGGTTCGGATTAGGTAGCTTAGATTTTTCTGATATACACTACAATTATATGGATTTCTGCGCTCTACTCTCCAATATTGTGTTCTGCTTGTCTCTGGGGTGGCCAGCAATCGTGGTAGGGGCTCGTTAGGCTGAGATGTGTTACGTTTCGCTATGTTACGTTTGGTTAGGTTAGGAGAGTTAGATTTGACCTTAGTGCTATAGTCTGCTGTTAGGTGGATTCTTGCGCCCTGCAGTGTTCTAATGCTTTCCGCTTGGCTCTGGGAATGCCAGTAATTGCGGTATCGGCAAGTTTCGCTGGGTCAGGGTACGTTCGGTTAGGTTGGTTTAGGCTAATTTTGGACATGATAGACCTAACTTTTTGCTGAACACTCCTATTCGTTTTATTTCTGCGCTCTGCTGCGCTTTTGTATGTCCTGCTTGGCTATGGGATGGGCAGCAATAACGGTCTCGGCATGATAGGTTGAGTCATGCTATGCTTGGTTATGTTCTGTTCGCTTGGGTTAGATATACGTGGATTTGACTTCTCTGATGTACACTGCGATTCTATGGATTTCTGCGTTCTACTGCACACTAATGTGTTCTGCTTGGCTCTCGGCAGGCCAGCAAATGTGTTCGCGGAGCGTTAGGTTGAGTTATGTTACGTTTGGTTACGTTACGATCTGTCGGTTTAGGAGAGTGTAGCTTTGACTTTAGTGCTGTAGTCCGCAATCAGGTGGATCCCTGAATCCTACGGTGCTGTAATATTTTCAACTTGGCTTTGGGGATGCCAGTATTGGTGGCCTCTGCGCGTTATGTTGAATCAAGTTACGTTCGGTTAGATTGGGTTAGGCTAAGTTTGGTTGGGGTAGCCTTAACTATTGTGCTGTACACTGTTATAAGTTGGATTTCTGCGCTGTGCTGTGCTGTAGTATGTCCTGCTTGGCTTTGTGTAGTGTAGCAATGTCGGTCTCCGAAGGATAGTTTGAGTTACGCAATGCTTGTATATGATCCGCTGGTTTGGGTCGGGCTTGGATCGCATTGACTTTTCCGATATACACTGCGATTCTATGGATTTCTGCGCTCCACTTTCCACTAATGTGTGCCGCTTTGCCCTGAGGAGGGCAACAACGGCAGTATCGGACCGATAGGTTGTTGTAGGTTACGTTTGATTATGTTACGGTTGGTTAGGTTAGGAGAGGACAGCTTTGACTTCTGTGCTGTAGCCTGTTATTAGGTGGATTCCGGCGACCTTCGAGGTTAGATTACGTTTATTTGGGTTAGGTGTGGATAGCTTTGACTTTCTTAGCTTAGACCGTTATTCCGCGGATCTCTGCGCTCTACTGAGCTCCACAATACTCAGCTCGACTTTGGCGACGACAGCAATAGTGGTCGCTTCAAGTTAGGCTGTATTAGGTTACGTTGGTTATATTACGATTAGTTAGGTTAGGAGTAGATAGCTTTGACTTTTGTGCTGTGCACTGCTATTCGGTGAATTTCTGCGCTCTTCGTTGCCCTAATGCGCCCTGCTTGTCCCTGGAAAGCCAGCAATTGTGGTCTCGGCACGTTATGTTGTGCTAGGTTACGTTTGGTTAGGCAACGTTTGGCCACGATTGAAAAGGGTATCTTTCACCATTGTGCTATGCACTGCTACCTGAACGATATCTGCGCTCTGCATTGCTCTACTAGCGACTGCTCGACACGGGCGAGGCCAGTAATTGTGGTGGCGGCACGTTAGGTTGTGTTTGAGCGCGTTCGATTTTGACAGCATACGTTGCGTTAGACTAGGATAGCTTCGACTTTCTTGTTGCAAATTGTGATTAGGTAGAATCCATCGCTCTACTGTGTTCTACTATACTATGTTCGAATCTTCGGAGCCCAGCAATAATGGTAGACACGTTATTTTGAGTTATATTACGTTCGGATAGGTCAGGTTTTGTTAGGTTAGTATATGATACCTTTGACTTTTGTGCTATACAGTGCTATTCGGGGAATTTCTGCGCTCTACTCTGCAACAGTATGCTCTGCTTTGCTCAGGGGATGTCAACAACAGAGGTCTATGCACGTTGGTATGAGTTAGGTTACGTTTGGCTTTACTATGTTCGGTTATGCTAGGACAGGATAGCTATGACTCTTGCGCTGTACACTGCTATTCGGTGGTTTTCTGTGCTCTACTGTGATCTAACATTCCATGCTTTGCTCTGGGAATTCTAGAAACAGTGGCCGCGGCGCGTTAGGCTGTGTTAGGTTCCGTTTGGTCAGGTTAAGTTTGTTTGAGATGGGTTAGGGTATATTTGACCGTCGTGCTGTACACTGCCACCCTATCGAACTGCGTGCTCTACTGTACTATATTATACTCAGCTTGCATTTGGGGAACCCGGCAATATTGGTCGCGGTGCGTCAGGCATAGTAACTCTACGTTTGGATAGGTCAGGCTAGGCATGGCTAGGTTAGGGTATGTTAGACTTTTGTGCCGAACATTGATATTTGACGGCGTTCTGCGCTCTACTGTGATCTACTAGACTCTGCTCGACTCTGGGGAGGCCAGCAATAGTGGGCGTGGCACGACAGACTTTGTTAGGCTACGGTTGGTGACATTATGTCTGGTTATGTTAAGACCGGATAGCTGCGTCTTTCGTACTATACACCGCTATTCGGAGGATCTCTACGCTCTACATTGCTCTACTGCACACTGCTCGCCACGGGGTCGGCCAGTAGTAATGCTCTCGGCACGTTATGATGAGTCAGTCTGCGTTCGACTAGGATGGGTTAGGCCATGTTTGGTAAGGATAGCTTTAACTTTTGTGCTACGCACTGCTATTCGGTGGATTTCTGCGCTCTACTGCGCTCTAGTCTTTCCTGCTGCTCTCTTGGGAGGCCAGTAAGTGTGGTCGCGGCACGTAGGTGCAAGCTGGGATACGATTGATAATGTTACGATTCTTTGTGCTCGGAGAGGGTAGCTAGGACTTTAGTGCTATAGTCTGCTATTCGGCGGATTTTTGGGCTCTACAGTGCTCTAGAATGACCAGCTTGGCTCTGGGTAGGGCAGCAATAGCGGTGTCGGCACGTTATGTTGAATCAGATTACGTTTGGTTTGGTTGCGTTAGGCAATGTTTGGTTAGGATAGCTTTAACTTTTGCGCCGTGCGCTGCTATTGGGTGGACTTCTGCTCTCTACTGTGCTCTAGTATATCCTGCTTGGCCGTGGAGAGGGCAGCAACATCGGACTCGGCACGTCTTGTCTAGTTATCCTTCGTTTGGTTATGTTCTGTTGGTTCGGGTTAGGTTTGGGTAGCTTAGACTTTTCTGATGTTCACTGCGATTCTATGGATTTCTACGTTCTACTCTCCACTAACTTGTTCTGCTTGGCTATGGGGTGGCCAGCAGTGGTGGTCGCGGCACGTTAGAGTGAGATAGGTTACGCTTTGTTAGATTACGGTTGGTTATGTTATTAGAGGGTAGCTTCGACCTTAGTGCTATAGTCTGCAGTTAGGTGGACTTCTGCGCCCTGCAGTGTCCTAATGCTTTCAGCTTGGCTCTGGGAAGGTCAGCAATAGTGGTCCCGGCACTTTCCGTAGAGACATATTACGATCAGTTCAGTTGGATTATACTAAGTGTGGTCAGGGTAGCTTTACCTTTTGTGCTATACAATACTATCCAGTGGAGTTCTGCGCTCTTCTGTGCACTAGTATTTCCAGCTTGGCTGTGGATAGGGCAGCAATAGATGTCCCTGCACGTTAGGTTGGTATGGGCTACGATCGGTTATGTTCTCTTGGTTTGGGTTCGGATTAGGTAGCTTAGACTTTTCTGATATACACTACAATTATATGGATTTCTGCGCTCTACTCTCCAATATTGTGTTCTGCTTGTCTCTGGGGTGGCCAGCAATCGTGGTAGGGGCTCGTTAGGCTGAGATGTGTTACGTTTCGCTATGTTACGTTTGGTTAGGTTAGGAGAGTTAGATTTGACCTTAGTGCTATAGTCTGCTGTTAGGTGGATTCTTGCGCCCTGCAGTGTTCTAATGCTTTCCGCTTGGCTCTGGGAATGCCAGTAATTGCGGTATCGGCAAGTTTCGCTGGGTCAGGGTACGTTCGGTTAGGTTGGTTTAGGCTAATTTTGGACATGATAGACCTAACTTTTTGCTGAACACTCCTATTCGTTTTATTTCTGCGCTCTGCTGCGCTTTTGTATGTCCTGCTTGGCTATGGGATGGGCAGCAATAACGGTCTCGGCATGATAGGTTGAGTCATGCTATGCTTGGTTATGTTCTGTTCGCTTGGGTTAGATATACGTGGATTTGACTTCTCTGATGTACACTGCGATTCTATGGATTTCTGCGTTCTACTGCACACTAATGTGTTCTGCTTGGCTCTCGGCAGGCCAGCAAATGTGTTCGCGGAGCGTTAGGTTGAGTTATGTTACGTTTGGTTACGTTACGATCTGTCGGTTTAGGAGAGTGTAGCTTTGACTTTAGTGCTGTAGTCCGCAATCAGGTGGATCCCTGAATCCTACGGTGCTGTAATATTTTCAACTTGGCTTTGGGGATGCCAGTATTGGTGGCCTCTGCGCGTTATGTTGAATCAAGTTACGTTCGGTTAGATTGGGTTAGGCTAAGTTTGGTTGGGGTAGCCTTAACTATTGTGCTGTACACTGTTATAAGTTGGATTTCTGCGCTGTGCTGTGCTGTAGTATGTCCTGCTTGGCTTTGTGTAGTGTAGCAATGTCGGTCTCCGAAGGATAGTTTGAGTTACGCAATGCTTGTATATGATCCGCTGGTTTGGGTCGGGCTTGGATCGCATTGACTTTTCCGATATACACTGCGATTCTATGGATTTCTGCGCTCCACTTTCCACTAATGTGTGCCGCTTTGCCCTGAGGAGGGCAACAACGGCAGTATCGGACCGATAGGTTGTTGTAGGTTACGTTTGATTATGTTACGGTTGGTTAGGTTAGGAGAGGACAGCTTTGACTTCTGTGCTGTAGCCTGTTATTAGGTGGATTCCGGCGACCTTCGTAGCTCTAATATCTTCAGCTTAGCTCTGAGGATACCAGCAATGGTGGCCATGTCAGGATATGTTGTATCATGTTACGTTCGATTATGTAGGGTTTGGCTAAGTTTGATGTGTGTAGCTTTAACTTTTATCCAGTACACTGATATATAGTGTACTTCTGCGCTCTACTGTGCACTAATATGTGCCGCTTAGTTCTGTGGCGTGTAGCAGTAGTGGTCTCGAAACGTTAGTCTGAGTTGGGCAATGTTTGGTCATGTCCTGTTCGTTTGGGGTTGGTTTGGGTAGCATTGACTTTTCTAATATACACTTATTATTCTATGGATTTCTGTATTCTACTCCCAAATAATGAACTCTGCTTGGCACTGGGGAGTCCAGCAATAGTTGTCGCGGCAGGTTAGCGTGAGTTTGGTTACGTTCGGTTAATTTAGGGGAGGATAGCTACGACATTTGTGCTACAGCCTGCCATTAGGTGGGTTTCTGCTACCTATAGTGCTTTAACGTTTTCAGCTCGGCTCTGCCAAGGCCAGCGAGGTTGTTTTCGGCACATTTAGGGGAGGATAGCTACGACATTTGTGCTACAGCCTGCCATTAGGTGGGTTTCTGATACCTATAGTGCTTTAACGTTTTCAGCTCGGCTCTGCCAAGGCCAGCGAGGTTGTTTTCGGCACGTTATAATGAGTCATGCTACGTTGGGTTTGGTTTGTTTAGGCTACGTTTGATTTGGGTAGACATAAATTTCGTCCTGTACACTGACATATGGTGGTTTTCTGCGCTCCACTGTGCTCTAGTATGTTCTCCTTGGCTCTCGGGATGGCCACTATAACGGTCTCGGCACGTTAGTTTGAGTCAGGCAATGTTTGGCTTTGTTCTTTTGGTTTGGGTTAAGCTTGGGTTTCTGTGACTTTTCTCATATACCCTGCGGTTATGTGGATTTCTGTGTCCTACTCACAACTAACGTGTTCCCCTTGAGTCTTGGGTGGAGGGCTATAGTGTTCGCGGTACGTAAGGTTGCGTTGGGTTATGTATGATTATGTGACCATTGACAAGGTTAGGAGAGGGTAGCTTTGACTATAATTCCATTGTCTTCCATTAGTGTGATTCCTGCGCCATAGAGATCTCTAATGCTTTCAGCCTGGGTCAGGGAAAGCCAGCACTAGTGGTCTCTGCATGTCACGATATACCATGTTATGTCCGGTTAGGCTGGGTCAGGCTATGTTTTGTATGATAGCTTACATTTTTGCGCTCTACACTGCTATTCGGCGGATTTCTGCGATCTGCAGTGCTCTTACATGTCTTGCTTGGTTCTGGGAATGGCAGCATTAGCAGTCTTGGCACGTTAGGTTTAGTTAGGCTATGTTTGGCCATGTTCAGCTGGTTTGGGCTATGCTTGGGCAGCTTTGACTTTTCTGATATGCACTGCGAATCTATGGGTTTCTGAGTCCTGCTCTCCACAAATGTGTTCTGCTTGGCTATGGAGAGGCCAGAGATTGTGGTCGCAGCTAGTTAGATTGTGCTACGTTACGATTTGTTATGTTACGATTGGTTAAGTTGGGAGGGGAATCTTTGCCTTTAGCACCTTATTCTGCTATTAGGTAGATTTCTGCGCCTTACAGTGCTCCAATATTTTGAGCCTGGTTCTGCAAGACCAGTAAGGGTGATCATAACACGTTATGATGAGTGAGGCTACGTTCGGTTAAATTGGGTTAGGCTACGTTTGGAAGAGGTAGCTTTAACCTTTGAGCTGTACACTGCTACTCGATGGGTATCTGCGCCCCACTCTGCTCTAGCATGACCTGCTTGACTCCGCGGAGGGCAGCAATAACGGTATCGTCACGTTAGTTTGAGAAATTCTCTGTTCGGCTATGTTCCGTTTGTTTGGGTTAGGCTGTGGTAGCTTTTACTTCTCTGATATACACTGCGATTCCGCGGATTTCTGCGTTGTATACTCAACTAAGGTGCCATGCTTGCTTCTGTGGCGGCCAGCAGTAGTTGTCGCGGACGGTAAGATTGAGTAGGGTTACGTTAGGTAAGTTTGGTTTAGGCTAAGCTTCAACTTTTTTACTCTACTCTGCTATTCGTTGGACTTCTGCGCCCTACTGCGCTCTAGAAAGTCCTGCTTCGCTCTGAGGAGGCCAGAAATAGTGGCCGCGGCACGTTATGGTATGTTAGGATACGTTCGGTCGTATTTCGGTTCTCCAGTTTAGGACAGGGTAACTGCGCCTTTATTGCTATAGCCTGCTGTTAGGCGGATTTCTGCACGATACAGTGCTCTAATATTTTCAGCTTGGCCCTGGCAAGGCCAGCAATACTGGGCTGGGTACATTATGATGAGTCAGGCTACGTTCGGTTAGGTTGGGTAAGGCTACGCTTGGTAACCATAGCTCTACCTCTTGTGTTGCGCCCTGCTATTCGTTTGACTTCTGCGCTCTACTGCGCCCTAGAATCTCCTGCATAGCTATGGGAAGGGCAGCAGTAGTGGTTGTGGCACGTTAGTTTGAGTTATGTTACGTATGGCTATGTTACAGCTTGTTAGGTTTGGAGAGGTAACTTTGACTTTAGTGCCACAGTCTGCTATTAGGAGGATTTCTGCGCCTTACTGTGCTCCAATATTTTTAGCCTGTCTCTGGGAAACCCAGAAGTCGTTGTCTCGGCACGTTATTTTGTGTCAGTTTACGCTCAGTTAGGTTGGGTTAGGCTACGTTTGGTCTGGTCAGCTTCAACTTTTGTGCTATTCGGTGGATTGCTGCCCTCTACTCTGCTCTCGTAAGTCCACCTTTGCTTTGGGGAGGGCAGCAGTAGTGGTCTCGGCACGTTATGTTGAGTTACGCTATATCTGGCTATGTTCTGTTGGTATCGGTTAGGTTTGGGTAACTATGACGTTGCAGATGTAAGTGCGATTCTATGCATTTCAGAGTACTCCTCTACCATAATGCGCGCAGCTTGGCTCTGGGGAGTCCAGCAATAGCGATCGCGGCAGGTTAGGTTGGGTTAGGTTACGTTTGATTATGTTACGGTTGGTTAAGTTGGGATATGATAGCTTTGACTTTGGTGCCATATTCGCTATTAGGTGGACATCTGCGCCCTACAGTTCTCTGAAATATTGATCTTGGCCCTGGGGAGGCCAGCAATAGTGGTCGCGGCTGGTTAGGTTGAGCCAGGTTACGTTCGGTTATGTCCTGTTGGTTTGGATTCTGTCTGGGCAGCTTTGACTTCTCTGATATACACTGCGATTATATGGATTTCTGCTACCGACTCTCCTCTAACGTGTTCTGCTTGGCAATAGGGATGCCAGCAATAGTGGCCGCGGAACTTTATGTTGAGTCAGGTTACGTTCGGTGCTTTGGGTTAGGCCATGTTTGGTCAGGATATCCGTAACTTTTGTACTGTACACTCTTATTGGGATGATTTCTGCGATCTACTGTCCTCTAGTATGTCCAGCTTGGCTGTGGGGACGGCAGCAATAGCGGTCTCGGCATGTTAGGTTTAGTTGGGATACGTTTGGGTATGTCCTGTTGGTTTGGGTTCTATCTGGGTAGCTTTGACTTTGCTTGTGTACATTGCGTTTCTATGGATTTTTGCGTTCTACCAGCCACTAATGTGTTCTACTTGGCTGCGAGAGGGCCAGCAGTAGATGTCGCGGCATGTTAGGCTGGGTTACGTTAGATTACGTTGTGCCACCATTGGCTGGGTTAGGAGATGACAGCTTGGTCTCTAGGGCAATGGCCTACTATTAAGTGGATTTCTGCGTCTTAGAGTGCTCTACTGTTTTCAGCATGGCTCTGGGAATGCCAGCATTTGTGGTCTCGACATGTTGTGATGAGTCAGGTTACGTCCGGCTATTTTCTGCTGTCTTGCTTTTGGCATGTGTACCTTTGACACTTCTGATATACGCTGTTATTCTATGGATTGCTGCCTTCTACTCAACACTAATGTGTTCTGCTTCGCTCTGGGGAGGACAGCCATAGTGGTCGCGGCAGGATAGGTTGAGCAGTGTCACGATCGGTTAGGTTAGGAGAGGATAGTTGCGACTCTAGTGCAATAGTCTGCTGTTAGGTGGAGTTCTGCTCCCTAGAGTGCCCTATTATTTTCAGCTCTTCTCTAGGAAGGCCACCAACTGTTACCTCGGTACGTAGTACTGAACCTGGCTACGTTCGGTTAAGTTGGGTTAGGCTATGTTTGGTTTGGGTAGCTTCGACTTTTTTGCTGTGGACTACTGTTCAGTGGATTCCTGCACTCTTCTGTACTCTGCTATGTCCTGCTTGGCTCTGGGGGGCATTAGTAGCGGTCCCGGCACGTTTGGCTACGGCAGGCTATGTTTGGCTATGTTCTGTTGGTCTGCGTTAGGCTTGGGTTGCTTTGAGTTTATGATATACACTGCGATTATGTGGATTTCTGAGTCCTACTCTCCACTATCGTGTTCTGCTTGACACTGTGGAGGCCAGCAATAACGGTCGCGGCACGTTAGCTTGACATACGCTGCGTTTGGTTATATTACGTTAGTTTTGGATAGGCATGGATAGCTTTGACTTTCGTGGTATACACAGTTACAAGGTGAATTTCTACTCTATACTGTTCTCTACTATACTCCATACGACTCCGGGGAGGACAGCAATTGTGGTCGCGGGACGACAGTCACTGACATATTACGTCTGGTTGTATCACGTTTGGTTAGGTTGGGAGAGGGCAGCTTTGACTTTCGCGTTATGCACTACCTTTCGGTGGATTTCCTCGCTCTACATTGCTCTACAATGCTCTTCTCCTCTGTGGGCAGGCCAGCAATAGTGGCCGTTGCACGACGGTTTGTGTTTGGTTCGCTTAGGTTAGGTTATACTGAGAAAGGCAAGACTTGACTTATGTGCCATATACTGCTATCCGGTGGACTTCCCCGCTATACTGAGGTCTAATATGCTCTGCTTGGCACTGTGGATCACGGTAATTGAGGTCGCGGAACGTCCGGTTGTGTCGTGCTACGTTTGCTTATGCTTCGTAGGTTTGGGTTAGGATTGTGTGACTCTCACTTTCGTGTTATAAACTGTTATTCGTTTGATTTGTGCACTCTACTCTGCTGTACCATACCCGGCTCGACCCTCGGGAGCCCAACAACAGTGGTCGATGCACGTTATTTTGAGTTAGATTACTTTCGGTTATGTTATGCTTGGCTCAGTTAGGAGAGGATAGCTTTGACTTCTGCACTGTACTCTGCCATTAGGCGGATTTCAGCACTCTAATGTGCTCTAATATGTTCAGCCTGGCACTGGGAAAGACAGCAATATTGGTATCGGCTCATTATTTTGTGTTATGCTGCGTTTGGTTGGGTTAGGTTAGGTCATGTTAGGATAACGTATCTTCAACTTTTGTGCTTTACTCTGTAACGCGATGGACATCTGAGCTATACAGTGCTCTAGTATGTTCCACTTGGCGGTGAGGACGCCAGTAATAGTGGTCTCGGCACATTAGGTTGAGATAGGATACGTTCGGTTATGCTATGTTATAACTGCTTGGGTTTGGATTGCATCGACTTTTCTGCTATACACTGCAACCAAATGGATTTCTGCGTTCTACACTCCTCTAATCTGCTCTGATTGTCTCTGTGGATACCAGCAGTAATGGTCGCGGCACGCTAGGTTTAGTTAGATATCGTTGGATTAGGTTTGGTTTCGTTGATTTGGGTTGGGCTGGGACATGATAGCTTCGACTTTTCTGCTGTATACTGCTATTCGGGGGATTTCTGTTCTCTGCTGTGCCTTAATATGTACTGCTTGTCTCTGAGGAGGCCAGCAATGGTGGACACGGCACGTTGGGATAGGTTAGCCATCGTTTGGTTACGTTACGTTAGTTTGGATTAGCTTCGGATAGCTTTGACCTTCGTGTTATATACTGATATTCGGCGGATTTCTGAGCTCTACTCTGCTCTGCACGGCTCTGGAAAGGCCAGCAATAGCAGTAGCGTATCCTGAGGTTGTGTTATGTTACGTTTGGTTATTTTACGAATGATTAGGTTTGTTGGGGGCAGCTCCCGCTTTTCAGCTGTACACTGCGTTTCTATGGTTTCCTGCGATCCACTCTGCTCTTACGTGCTCTGCTTGACTCTGTGGAGCTCTGCAATACTGGTCGCGCCGCGCTAGGTTGGGATAGATTACGTTTAGCTAGGTTATGTTTCCCTGTGTAAGGTTTGCATAGCTCTGACTTTCGTGGTATACACAGCTACTCGGTGGATTCCTGCGCTCTACTTTGCTCCGGTGTGATACGCTTGGCACTAGGGTAACTAGCACTAGTGGTCTAGGCAAGTCAGGTTGGATAATATTACACTTGGTGATGTTTCCTTTGGTGAGATTAGGATAGGATAACTTTGACCTTTGAGATATACACGGCTATTCGGTGGACTTCGGCGTTCCACTGCAATCTGATATCCTCAGCTTGTCTCTGGAAAAGGCAGATATGGCGGCCTTGGGACGTTATGCTGTCTCAGGCAACGTTAGGTTGGGTTAGGCTTTGTCTGGTTATCACAGGTTATCCTCGACCCTTGCGCTATGCACTGAAACGCCGTGGATATCTGTTATCTACTGCGCTGTAGTATATTGTGCTTGGCCCTGGGGAGGTCAGCAATAGCGTTGTAGAGTCGTTAAGTGTAGATAGCTTGCGTTTGGTTACGCTATATTTGGCTAGGTTAGGACAGGACAGCTTTGAATTTGTGCTATACACTCCCATTCGGTTGATTGCTGCGCTCCACTGTTATCTAATATGCTATGCTTTACTCTGTGGAGGCCAGAAACTGTGGCCGCTGCGCGTTATGAAGAGTCAGGTTACGTTTGGTTCGGTTAGGTTCGTTTGGGTTAGGATAGGATATCTTGGACTTTTGTGCTGTACACTGAAATGCGGTGGATGACTGCTCTCTACTATGCTCTAGTATGTTCTGCTTGGCTCTGGGGAGGTCAGGAATAGTGGTCTCGGTCAGTTGGGTTCAGACGCGCTACGTTTGGCTAGGTTATGTAAGCTATGGTTTCTGCTATACACAGCGATTCTATGGATTCCTGCACCACAACCTCATCCAATATGCTTTGCTTGAGCCTGTGGTTGTCAGCAGTACTGGACGAGGCGTGTCAGGTTGGGACAGACTACGTTCGGCTAGATTAATATAGTCTGGGTTAGGTTAGGATATCTTTACCTTTTGTTCTATTCACTGTAATGCGATCGATTTCTACACTCTACTGTTCCTTATTATATTCCACTTGGATCTGCGGAGGCCAGAAATTGTGGTCCCGGCACGTTAGGTTGTGTTTAGTTACGCTTTGCTAGGTTATACTTGTTTATGTTATGTTCCGTTAACCAAGACATTCTTGGCACAGACTGTTATTCGGTGGATTTCTGCGCTCTACTGTGCTGGACTATGCTCCGGTCGACTATGTGGAGGCCAAGAATAGTGGTCATTGCACGTTGGTTTGAGCTGTGTAACGTCTGGTTGCGATACGGTTACCTAGGTTAGAAGGGTCTAGCAGCGCCTTTTGCGCTGTACACTGTATTCGGCGGATTCCTGCACTCTACAGAGCCCTAATATATTCAGCATGGCTAAGGGAGTTCCAGCAATAGTGGTATCGTCACGTTACGTTGAGTTATGCTGCGTTTGGTTATGTTAGGTTGGGTCAGGTTAGGTAGGATATCTTTGATTTTTATGCTTTACACTCCAATGCGGCGGATTTCTGCGCCTTACTGTGCTCTAGTTCATTCTGGTTGGCTCTGTGGGAGTCAGCAATGGTGGTCAAGGCACGTTAGGTTTAGTTAGGTTACGTCTGGCATCTTATGATAGGTTAGGTTAGGCTAGCGTAGTCATGAAATTTTTGCTACACTCTGCTATTCGGGTGATTTCTACTCACTACTGTGATCAAGCATGCCCTGCTTTTTTCTGAGAAGGACAAAAATTGTGCTCGCGGCGCGTTAGGTTGCGTTAGGTTTCGTTTAGATTGGTTAGCTTTGGATATCGTAGACTTTTGTGCTCTACACTGGAATACGGTGTACCTTTGCGCTCTACTGTGCTCTAGTATGATCTGCTTGGCTCTGGGGAAGCAGTCATTGATGTCTCGATACCTTTGGTTGGGATAGGATACGTTTCGTTATGATATGCTCGCTTAGGTTAGGTTTGGATAGCATGGACTTTTCTGCTATACACTGCTATTCTGTGGATTCCTGCGCTCCTTTCTCGTCTAATATGCTCTGCTTTACCCTGTGGAGGCCAGCAATACAGGTTCCGGCACGTTAGGTTCAGTTATATTTCTTTCGGCTTGGTTACATTAAGTTGGGTTCGGTTAGGATAGCTTTGACTTTTGTGCCCAACACAGATATTATGTGGGTTCCTGTGCCCTTCTGTGCTCTATCATATTCCGCTTGTCTCCGGCGACCCCAGCAGTAGTGGCCGCGGCTCGTTGGGTTGAGGTGTGATAAGTTTGGTTAGGTTAGCTTAAGACAGGTTTGGCTAGGATATCTTATACTCTTGTGCTACACACAGCAATGCGTACGATTTCTACACTCTGCTGTGCTCTAGCATATCCTTTCTGCTTCTGCGCATGCCAGCAATAGTGGTCTCGACACGTTAGGTTGTGTTACTATACGTTTGGAGAGGTTTGGATAGCCTGGAGTAAGTTTGGATTGCTCTCACTCTCGTGCTATACACTGTTACTCATAGATTTCTGTGCTCCGCTGTGCTCTACTAAACTCTGCTCGCACTGTGGGGAGGAGAGTAATTGTGGTCTCGGCACGTTAGATTCGGTTATGCTACGTTCGTTTTGCTTGGCTTGGTTATGGTAGGGGAAGATAGCTTTGACTTTTATGCTATGCGCTCCCGTTCGGTACATTTCTCCGCTCTACAGCTGTTCGCATCATTCCTACGCTCTACATTGCTCCACTATACTCTGCTCTACCTTGTGGTGGCCAGTAATCTTTGTCCCGGCACGTTAGCTTGATTTAGGCTACGTTTGGTTATGTCACGTTTGGCGAGGGAGGAGAGGGTAGTATTGACTGTTGCGCTGTATACTGCTATTCGACGTACACCTGCGCTGTACTGTGCTTTAATGTGCTCTGCTTGTCTCTGGGGAGACAAGAAATAGTGGTCTCGGCAAGTAGGGTTAAGCAATGTTACGTTTTGCTATATTACGTTAGGATAGGTTACGACGGAATAGCTTTGACTTTTGTGGCTTACACAGCTATTCGGCGTATTCCTACGCTCTATATTGCTCCGCTATACTCTGCGAGATACTGGGGTGGCCAGTAATAGTGGTCGCGGCACGTTAGGTTGAGCTTTGTTACGTTTGGTCGTTACAATTGGACAGGATAGGAGAGGATACCATTGACTTTTGCGCTGTGAGCTGCTATTCGGGTAATTCCTGCGTTCTCCATTGCTCTGCTTTGCTCTGCTTGGCTCCCGTTGGGCCAGAAATAGTGATCGTCGCACGACAGCTTGTGCTAGGTTACGCGCGTCTGCTTCAGGTTAGCATGTGTTTGGTTGTCATAGTTTTGAGTCTTGTGCTATACACAGCCATTCGGTGGACTTCTGCGCCGTACTGTGGTCTAGCTTATTCCGCTTCGCTCTGGAAATGACAGCAATAGTGGCCTAGACACCTTAGGTTGAGCTATGCAGCGTTTGGTTATGTTACGTTTTGTTAGGTTAGGATAGGATAACCTTAACTTTTGTGCTGTACACTGCTATTCGGTGCATTTCCGCGCCCTCCGCCGCACAACAATAGTCTGCTCGACCAGGGCAAAGCCAGTAATAGCGATCGTGTCACGATAAGTTGTGTTATATTGCGTTTGGTTCGGCTGGGTTAGTCTACGTTTGGTCACGGTGGCTTCGACTTTTGTGATATACACTGCTATTTGGTGGCCCTTTGCGCTGTAATGCGTTCTAGTGTATTCTGCTTGGCTCTGGGGAAGCCTGCAACAGTGGTCTAGACACGAATGGTTGAGCTACGTTACGTTAGGTTATATCACGTTAGGGCAGGTTAGGACAGCAAAGCTTTGACTTTTGCGCTGTGCACTGACATTCGGTAGATTTCTGCGCTATACTGTGCTCTACTATGCTCCGCTGGGCTCTGGGGAGGCCAGAAATGGAGGTATCGGCACGTTAGTTAGAGTTAGGGTACGTTTGGTTATGTTACGTTTTCTTAGGTTAGGTTTGGGTAGCTTCGACTTTTCTGCTATAGACTGCGATTCTATGGATTTCTACGCCTGACACCCCGCTGATATGCTCAGCTTGACAATGTGGAGGCCAACATTACTGGTCGCGGAGCGTTAGGTTGATATACATTACGTTGGGCTATGTTAGGTTTAGATGGGCTAGTTCAGGGTATGATCGATTTTTGTGCTCGACACTTATATTTTATGGACTCCTATGATCTACTGTGCTCTATCAAACTCCGTTTGTTTCTGGGGACGCCAGCAGTAATGGTCGAGGCACGTAAGCATGAGTTATGCTTCGTTCGGTTAGGATAGGTTAGGTTAGGCTAGGTTTGGTCAGGATATCTCCGACTTCTGTAATATTCTCTGCAAAGCGGTCTATTTTTACGCTCTGGCGTTCTCTAGTATATTCTGCTTGGCTTTGAGGTGGCCAGCACTAGTTGTCCGTGCACGTAAGTTTGGGTTATGTTGCGTTTGGTTGTGTGAGGTTTTGTTATGTTAGGACTGGGTGGATCTGACTTCAGTGCCGTACACTGCCATTCGGTGGATTTCTGCGGTATACTGGACTCCAATATGTTCCGCTTGGCGCTGCGGATGCCAGCAACTGTGGACTAGTAAGGATAGGTTGAGGTAGGTTGAATTAGGGAACGTTAAGGTTGATTAGGTTAGCAGGCGGTATCCGACATTTGTGTTGCACACCGGCATTAGCTGGACTTCTACGCTCTACTGTGATCTCATATGTTCACCTGGTCTATGGGAAAGACAGCAATAGTGGTCTCGGTACGTTACGTCTTGTCAGGCTACGTTTGGTTTTGTTAGGTCAGGTTAGTTTGTGCTTGGATACCTCCGACTATTGTGCTTTACACTGCAACGCCGCGGATTTCTGTGTCCTACTGTGCTCTGGTCTATGCTGCTTGTCTTCGGGGAAGTCAGCAGTGGTATTGTAGGGCGGTAAGGTGAATTTATGTAACGTTCGTTTGTGTCATGCTTGTTTATGTTAGGCACGGACAGCTTTGAGTCTTGCGCTACGCACTGCTATTCAGCGGATTTCTGCGGTCTACTGTGATATAATCTGCTCTGCTTTGCTGTGTGGAGGCCAGGAATACTGGTCGCGGCACGTTAGAAGGAGATGCCTTTCGTTTGGATAGGATAGGTCAGGATATGTTTGTTCGGAATACCTCGGTCTTTTGTGCCAATTACCGCAATGCGGTCGATTTCTATGCTTCACTGTGCTCTAGCATATTCTGCCTGGCACTGCGGAGGCCAATGATAGTCGTCTCGGCTCGTTAGGTTGAGTTAGGTTCCGTTTGGTTATGCAAGGTTAGTCTTGGTTTGGTAATGATAGCTTTGACTCTTCTGCAATACATTGCCATTCTATGGAATTCTGCGCACTGCTCTCCCATAATATTCTTTGCTTGACACTGTGGAAGCCAGCAATACTGGTAGCGGCAAGTTAGGTTGAGATAGATTTCGCTCGGTTGGGTAATATTAAGTTGGTCTAGGTCAGAGTAGCTTAGACTCTTGTGCTCATCACAGATATACTATGGACTTGTGTGCTGTACTGTGCTCTATCATTTTCAGCATGTCTCTAGGGAAGCCAGCAGTAGTGTTCGCGTCACGTTAAGTTGGGCTATGTTTCGCTTGGTCTAGTTAGGTTAGGTTAGGTTTCACCAGGTTATCGATGATTTTGAAATACGCACAGCTCTTCGGTGGATTTCTACGCTCCTCATTTCTCTACCTTAATCCGCTCGACTCCGGGGTGGCCAGAAATGGTGGTCTCGTAACGTTAGGTTGTGTCATTCTACGTTTGGTTATGTTATGTTTGTAGTAGGTAAGGGTAGCTTTGGCTTTCGTGGTATACACTATTATCCTGGGCACTTCTGCGCTCTTCTGTGCTCTACTGTATTTTGCTTTGCCCTGGGGCGTTAAAAAATAGTGGCTGCGGTTCGCTATGTTGAGTTAGGCTACGTTTGGTTAGGTTATGTTGGTTACGGTTAGGTTTGGATTCCTTTGACTTTCGTGGTATAGACTGATGTTCGGCGGATTTCTGCGCTCCACTGTGCCCTAGTATGTTTGGCTTGGTTGTTGGGTTGCCAGCAACGGAGTTCTCCGCTCGTTAGATATAGTTACTCTACGTTTGGATAGGTTAGGTTAGGTCTGGTTAGGTTGGGTTATTTTGGACCGTTTTGCTATACATTGCCATCTGGTGGCTTTTGGCGCTCTACTTGCCTCTGCTGTACTCTGCTCGACCCTCGGGAGGCTAGCAATGGTGGTCTCGGCACGTTAGGCTTAGTTAGGCAACGTTCGGTTAGGTTTGGTTAGGTTAGGTTTGGTCTGGACATCTTGGCCTTTTCTGATATAAACTGCTATTCCGTGGATTCCTTAGCTCCACTGTGCTCTGCTATGTTCCGCTTTGCTCAGTGGAGGCCAGCAATATTGATCTCGGCGGGCTAGGTTGAGTTAGTTTGCGTTCGGTTATGTTAGGTTTGTCGGGGTTTGGTTTGGATACCATTGACTTTTCTGCTGTTCATTTCCATTCTGTGGGCTTCTGCGCTCTACGCTCATCTAATATGCTCTTCTTGGCTCTGGTGAGGCCAGCAATGGTGGCTTCGGCGCGTTAGATTTGGTCAGATTAAATTTGGCTTGTCTAGGTTAGGTTGGGTTTGGTTAGGATAGCCTTGGCTTTTCTGCTTTACATTACGATTCCATGGATTTCTGTGCTCTATTCTTCTCTAATATGCTCCACTCGAATGTTTGGGTGCCAGCAATATCTTTGGCGGCAAGTTAGTGGAAGTCTCGTTACGTACGGTTACGTTGCGATTGGCTACGTTAGGGTAGGATTGCATTGGGCTTTGTGCTATACACAGATATTCGGTTCACTTCTGCGCTATCCTGTGCTCCAGTAAGTCCTGCTTGGCGCTGGGGAGTCCAGCCGCAGAGTCATCGGCACGTTGGCATTAGTTCTGATACGATCGGTTATGTTACGTTTGGCAACGTTACGGCAGGGTTGCTTTGAATTTTGTGCTATACTGTGTTTTTCGGTGGATTTCGGCGCCCTACTGCGCTCTAATATGTCCTGCTTGGATATGGGGAGATGGAAATAGTGGTCTCGCCACGTTACGTTGAGCTACGCTACGGTTTCTTAGTTTAGGTTAGTTCATGTAGGGATTGGTTTTCCTTGACTCTCCCGTTATGTACTGCAATGCGGCGGGTGTCTGCGCTTTACCGTTCCCTAGTATATTCTACTTGTGTCTGAGGAGGCCGGCAGGAGTGTCCTAGGCACGTTAGTTTTGGTTCGATTGTGTTTGATTATGTATCGTTTGGTTAGGTTAGGATAGGGAAGCCTTGACTTTTGTGCTATACGCTGTTACTCTATGGTCCCCTGCGAAGTCAAACATATGCTAACTCAACACTTCGTGCCGCGACCACTATTGCTGGTCTCCCCACTGGCAAGCAGAATATAGTAGAGCACACTAGAGCGTAGAAATCCACCGAAAATCAATGTGTACCACGAAAGACATATCTATCCAAGCCCAACCCAAACGTGCGTAACGTAGCCAAACGTAGCCTAATTCAACATAACCGCCCGTGATCACTATTAGTGTCCTCCCGAGGGTCGAGCAGAGTACAGTAGGGTGACGGAGGGTGTAGAAATTCATCGAATACCAGTGTATAGCAGAAGGGTCAAATCTAGCATCTCCTTGCCGATCCAAACGTAATATAACGAAACGCAACCTAGCTTAACTTACCGTGCCGAGGCCGATGTTGCTGACCCCTCCAGAGTCAAGCAGAATATACGAGAGCATAACACAGCGCATTAATCCACCGCATTGCAGTGTACAGCACAAGAGTGGAAGCTGTCCTATCCTAACCTAACCAAACGCAATATAACCAAACGTAGCCTAACTCAGACAAACGTACCGAACCCATTACTGCTGTCCTTCTCATAGCCCAGCTGAATACGCTAGAGCATAGTAGAGCGCAGAAAGCCGCCGAGTGGCATTGTATAGCACAAGAGTCGAAGCTATACAGTCCTAACGTAGTCAAGCGTAACACGAGCAGGCGTAACGTAACAAAAACTGACGTGCCACGACTGCTATTGCTGGCCTCACGCGAGATGAACAGAGTACAGGAGAGCAATTGAGAACGCTGCAGTCTTCCGGGTAGAAGGGCATAACACAAAAGTCATAACTCTTTTAGCAAAACATAACCAAGCCTAACATAAACGAACGCAACATAACTCTACCAAACGTGCCGCGTGCAATATTGCTGGCGTCCACGTAGACAAGCAATGTGTGATAGCGCACCGAAGGGCGCAGGTGTCCATAGGATAGCATGGTGTATCACAAAGGTCGAATATATCCTAACCTAGCACATCGTAGCCTAACCTAGACTAACGTAATCTAACCAAACCAAACGTGCCGCGATCACTATTGCTGGACACCCAGAGCTATGCAGAGCATATTAGAACAATGTACAGCGCAGAAATCCACCGATTATAGGAGCATAGTACAAAAGTCACGGCAATCCTATCCTAATCTTACCAAACATTTCATAACGGCACGGAATCAATCTCAAACTAACGCGTCGAGGCCACTACATTACTTGCCTCCCCAGATCCAACCAGAACATAATAGAACACAGTAGACCGCAGAAAGCCGCTGAAAAAGAGTGTATACCACGTAAGTCAAAGGTATCCAGACATAACACAAACTAACATAGCCAAACCAAATATAGCCTAACTCAACCTAACGTGCCGATACCACCATGACTGGCCTCCCCGTACAGGATCAGAGTATAGTAGAGCAGTGTAGAGCACAGAAATCCACCGTATTTAAGTGCATATCGCAAAAGTCAATGCTATCCACTCCTAACCAATCCAAACACAACATAACTGACGTAGTTAACTTAATATATCGCGGCAGGGCCACTGTTGCTGGCCTCCCTAGAAATGAGCAGATCATAGTGGAGCACAGAAGAGTGCTGAAATCCACCGAACAGCAGTGTATACCACGAAAGTCAAAGCTATCCACACTTAACCCATTCTAGCGTACCACAACTAAACGTGGCCTATCTGAACCTAACATACTGAGACCACCACTGCTGGCCTGCCCATCACCGAGCAAGGCATATTGGTGCACAGTGGAACGCAGAAATCCACCGAATAGCATCGTATAGCACAAAAATCAAAGCTGCCGTATCCTAACAAAACCAAACCTAACCTAACCATACGCAGCATATTTCAGCCAAGCAGAGAACGTCGGAGCACAGTTGAGCGCCGAAATCCACCGAACAGCAGTGTCTACCGCAAAAGTCAAAGTTAGACCAACCAAACGTGCCCTAACCTAGCCAAGCCAAGCGTAACCTAGCCCAACCTAGCGTACCGAGACCGCAATTGTTGTCCTACCGAGATTCGAGCAGAGTAGAGCAGAGCAACGTAGATCGCAGATATCAACCGAATAGCGGTGTATATCACAATAGTCCATGCTAACCTATCCTAACCTAACGAAACGTAACATAAACAAACGCTACCTAGCACAGACAAACGTCCAGAGACCAATACGGCTGTGCTCCCCATAGCCAAGCAGAATATACTGGAGCACAGTAGAGCGCAGAGGTCCACCGTATAGCGGAGCATAGCACAAATGTCATAACCATCCTAACAAAACTTTACCAAACCTTATCTAAGAAAACGAACATATCACAACCTATCGTCCCTGCACCACAATTTCTGACCTCCCCAGAGAGAAGCAGAGCATATCAGTGCACTGTGGAGCGCACAATTCCACCGAATAGTAGTGTATAGCACAAAAGTCAAGGCTATACTCTCCTAACCAGGCCAAACGAAACTTAGCAAAACTTAACGTCACACAGCCAGTAGAGCCACGACAAACATAGCTGGCTTCACGAGAACCAAGCGGAGTGCAGCAGAGCTATGTAGGACGCTGAAGTCACCCGTGTGGCAATGTGTAACACATGGGACAAAGCTATCCCAACCATACCTGACAAAACCTAGTCTAATCAAGCTGAAGGTAACTTAACCTATCTTGCCGCGACCGCTTTTCCTGGCATCCCCAGGCACAAGGAGACTGCGATAGCGCACAGTACAGTGCACAGGTCCACATAACAGCCGTGTGTAGAACAGGAGCCAAAGATATCGTAACCTAACCCAACGTAACGTAACCTAACTGAACGCATTCTAACACAACCTAACGTGCTGCGACCAATATTGGTGGCCTCCCGAGAGTCGTACAGATTATAGTAGAGCAATGTAGAGCGCAGAAATCCACCGAATAGCAGAGAAGAGCACAAAAGTCTAAGCTACGCTCTCCTACCATAGCCAATCGTAACATAACCGGACGCAACATAACGAAGACTAACGTGCTGAGAGCACCACTGCTGGCATCCCTGTAGCCAAGCAGAACATATTAGAGGAGAGTAGAGCGCTGAAGTCCATAGAATGGCAATGTATAGCAGAAAAGTGAAAGATACCCTAACCTAACCCATAATAACGTAACCTGGCCAATCCAAGCGTCACGTAACTCAACCGAACATTCCGCGGCCGCTATTGCTGGCTTCCATGGGTCAAAGCAGACCGCAATAGAGCACTCAAGAACGCCGAAAGATCAGCCGTATAACAGCGCAAGTCAGGAAAGTCAAAACTGCCCTATCCTGTCGTGACCATATGTAACGCAACCAAACGTAGCCTATCTCATCCTGTCCTGCCATCACCACTAATGCTGCCCTCCACAGAGCCGATTAGAGCATATTAGAGAAGAGTAGTGCGCAGAAATGCATAGAAACACAGTGCTCATCACAATAGTCGAAGTCACCCTATCCTGACATAACTATACGTAACACAACCGAACGTAGCTTAACTCAACCTAACGAGCAGACACCACTATTTCATGCCTCCCAAGAGCCAGGCAGTGCATGTTAGGGCTATGCAGAGCGCAGAAATCCACAGAATGGCGGTGTATGGCAAGAAAGACGAAGCTCTCGTATCCTAACATTACATATCGTAGCATAAACATACGTATCAATATCAACCTAACGTGGCGAAACCGCTATTGCTGGCCTCCCCGTAGCTAAGCAGGGTATACTAGCACCAAATAGATCGCAGAAATCCGCCGAAATACTGTTTGCACCACGCAAGTCAAAGATATCCATACCTAACCAAGACTAACACAACATAACCAAACGTTGCATACCTCAAACCAACGTGCCGAGACCACAATTGCTGGGATCCCGGAGTAAAGCTGAGCATACTAGAGGACAGTAGAGAGCAGAAATCCACCGAATAGCAGTGTACAGCGCAAAAGTCATAGAAGCCTACCCTAACCTAGCCAAACGTATCATAATCAAACGTAGCTTAACTCAACCTAACATTACGAGACGACTATTGTCGGCCTCTACAGATTCGAGCAGAGTATAGTAGAGCAATGTAGAGCGCAAAAATCCACCGAATTCCAGAATATAGAACAAAAACCAAAGAAGCTCTTATCGATCCATCCTAGCCTAGCCTAAAGAGACGTTACGCAACCCAACCTAACGTTCCGTGGCGGCCATTGCTGGTCTACCCTGAGCCATGCCGAAAATATTAGAAAACTGTAGCGTGCACAAATTCGCGGAGAGCAGCGTACGACACAAAGGTCGAGGATATCCTAACCTAACCTGGTCTCACCTAACCTAACGGAAGGTAGCATAGCCCAACATAATGTGCCGTGACCACTGCTGCAGGCGTCCCCCAATCCAAGCACAATATATTAGACCGCTGTAGACCACAGGAGTCCAACACATAATAGAGTAAAATACGAAAGTCAAAGATATCCTAACCGAAATTAACTTAGCCTAATCAAAGGAAACGTAACCTAACTCAAACTAACGTGACACGAAAACGACTGCATGCCTCACCTAGACGAGAGGGGCATAGTAGTGCAATGTGGAGCGCGGAAATGCACCGAAGAGCAGTGTATAGCTCAAAAGTCAATGAAATCCTAACCAAAGCTTCCTAACCTAACGCAACGATACGTAACATTACCCACCACGACGTGCCGACACCACTAATACTGGCCAACACAGATTCAAGCAGAGCACATAAGAGTGCAGTAGAGTGCAAAATTCCGCGGATGGCAGTGTATAGCCAAAAGCATAAGCAATCCTATGCTAACCTCACCAAACGTAACACTTCCAAACGTAGAATGTCTCATCCTAATGTGCCAAGGCCACGATTCCTGGCCTCCCCAGGTCCAAGCAGAATAAACTAGAGCACAGCAGGGAGCAGAAATCTACCGCATTGCAGTGCATAGCACAAAGGTCAAGCACACTCTGACATAACGTAGCCTTACCTCACCTTTCCAGTCATAGCGTAACTAAACATGACCTGACGATGCCAATATTGCTGGCCTCCCTAGATCCAAGCAGATCACATCAAAAGGAATAAAATGCAGTAGTCCACCGCATTGCAGTGTATAGCACAAAGGTCAAACATACTCTGACCTATCCTGACTATTCCTAACCTATCCAAACATAGGGTAACTGAACGTCACGTGTCCACACGAATATTGCTGGCCTCCGTAAAGCTATGCAGAGCATATTTGGGTACATCGGGGCACAGGAATCCACCGAATAGCAGTGTAAAACACAAAAGTCAAAGTAGCGTATCCTAACATAGCCAACCGCAACGTAGACAAACGTAACTTAACTCAACCTAGCATGACGAGACAATTATCGCTTTAGTCCACAGAGAAAAGCAGTGTGTACTAAATCGCCGTAGTACGCATATATCCAGCGCCTTGCAGTGAATAGAAGAAGAGTCTAAGGTACCCTAACACAACCTGACCTAACCTAACCTAACCGAACGTATCGTAACTAATCAGAGCGTGTAGCGACCACTGCTGCCGGACTTCCCAGAGCCAAGCAGAATACAGAGGAGCACAGTAGATCACAGGAAACCGCCGGATAATAGCGTATAGCAAGAAAGCGGAAGCCATCCTAACCACACATAACATAACACAAACTAATGAAACGAAGTCTGTCTCGACGTAACGTGCCGCGACCACTATTGCTGGCCTCCCAAGAGCAGTGCAAAAAATATTGGAACAGGATAAAGCGCAGAAATCCGTGGATAGGAGTGTATCGTACAAAAGTCTGAAATATCATATCCTAACCTCACCAATCGAAACACAACTGATCGCAGCATAGCTCAACCAAACAGGCTGAGTCCACTATTGCTGGTCACCACGGAGCCAAGCTGAACATACTAGAGCACACTGGAGCGCAGTAGTCCACCGAATAGCAGTGTATAGCGTAAAAGTGAAAGTTAACCTATCCTAATGCACCCATTCATAATACAGCCAATCGTATCATAACTTAAACTAACGTACCCCGACCGCCATTGCTCGACTCCACAGAGTCGAGCAGAACTTATTACAGGACAATAGGGCGCAGAAGTCCACAGAATCGCTGTGTACAACACGAACCTCATATCTATCCAGACCTAACCCATGCTGACGTAACATAACCGAACGTAGACTACCTAAACCTAACGTGACGAGACCAATATTGCTGGCCTCTCAGAGCCAAGGAGAGCATAATAGAGCACATTACAGCGCAGAAGTCCACCGAATAGTAGTGAATAGCACAAAAGTCAAAGTAGCCTATCCTTACCTAACCAAACGTAACATAACCAAACGTAACATATCTCAACCTAACATGACGAAACCACTAGTGCAGGCATCCGCAGAGACTACCAGAATATACTAGAGCACAGCAGAGCGCAGAAATCCACCTCATTGCTGTGTATCGCACAAAAGCTGTAGATACACTAACCAAACATGACCTAACGTAACCTAACCGAACGTAGCGTAACTCAACATGACGTGCCGCGGCCGCTATTGATGGCTTTCGTAGGGCCACGCAGAGCATATCAGAGAGCATTAGAGCGCAGCAATCTACCGAATAATAGTGTATTGCACAATGTTCGGAGTAGTCTGTCCTAAACTAGCCATACGTAACACATACGAACGGAGACTAACCAAACCAATCACGGCTGTACGGCTATTGCTGGCATCCACAGAGACAAACAGAATATACCAGAGCACAGTATAGTGCAGAAACCCACCGTATTGCAATGAATAGCACAAAAGCCGCAGGTAACCTAACATAACTTGTCCTAACCTAACCTAACCGAACGTAGCATATATCAAAATGACTTGCCTCGACCACTGCTCCTGTCCTCCCCATAGCCCAGCGGAATGTAGTAGAGCACAGTAAATCACAGAAATCCGCTGAAAAACATGGCTTAGCGCGAATGCCAAAGCGACACAAGCCAAACTTAGCCTAACCCAAACAAACCAAACGTAACCTAACACAACCTGACGTGCCACGGCCACTATCACTCGCCACCCCAGAGTCGGGCAGAATATAGTAGAGCAGTGTAGAGCGCAGGAATCCATCGAATGGCGGTTTACAGCTCAAAAGTCGGAGGAATCCCAACCAGCATGCCTAATCTAACCTACTGTAACGTAACATTACTCAAACTTACGTGCCGCGACCACTGTTATTGGCAACCCCAGAGCCAGGCGGAGCGTATTTTAGTACATTAGAGCGCAGAAACACAACGAAAAGCGATGTACAGCACAAAAGAAAACGTGTCCTATCCAAACCTAGCCAAACGCAACGTGACCTAGAGTAACCAAGCCCAACATAACATGACAAGGCCACTATTGCTGGCATCCACAAAGAAAACCAGAATACAGTAGAGCGCAGTCGAGCGCAGAAATCCAACGGACAACCGTGCATAGCAAGGAAGTAAAACCTGAACTTACCGAAATTAACCCAACCTAAACTAGCCAAAGGTAACGTAGCTGAACCTACCGTGCCGAGACCAATGCTACTGGCATTCCCAAGGCTAAGCGTAAAATAGTAGAGCAGAGTAAAGCGCAGAAATACTCTGAGGAGCAGTGTATGTCACGAAAGTCTAAGTTAACCTACCGAGCTTCACCCAACCTGACCGAACGAAACGTAACCTAAATCAACCTAAAATTGCTGGGACTACTATTAATGGCCACCACAAATCCAAGAAGAACATATTAGAGCACAGTAGAGCTCCGAAGTTCACCGAATAGCAGCGTATGGCACAAAAGTCTAAGCCATTCTATCCTAACCTAACCAAACGTAACATAAGCAAACGTAGCTAAACACAACCTAGCATGCCGAGACCACTATTTCTGGCCTCCACATAGCCAAGGAGGATGTGCTAGGTCGCCGTAGATCGCAGGAATCCGCGGATGACAGTGTATGGTACAAAAGTCTAGACTGTCCTATCCTAACATCACCAAATATAACATGTCCTAACGTATCATAACTCAGCCTTACCTGCTGAGACCGCTATTGCTGGCCTCCTAGTTCCAAGCAGAATATACCAGAGCACAGCAGAGTGCAAACATCCACCGCATTGCAGTGAATAGCACAAAGGTCAGATATACCCAGGCATAACTTGACCATACCTAACACATTCAAGCGTAGTGTAACAAAGCATGACGTAACGAGTGCAATATCTCTGGCCTCCCCATAGCCGAGCAGGGCATAGTAGAGCACAGTAGGGCGCACAAATCCGCCGAATAACAGCCTATGCCAAGAAAGTCAGAGTTATACAAACCTGAACCAAACAAACGTAACCTAACGAAACGTAACCTAACTCCACCTAGCCTGCGATACCACTATTACTGGGCTCCCCAGTACCAGGCAGAGCATATTAGGTCTCAGTGCAGCGCAGAAGTCCGCGGAATAGCAGTATATAGATCAAAAGAAAATACTGCCCTCTCCAAACCTGAACAATCGTACATAACCATACGTAACCTATACCAAACTAACGTGCCGGGGCCACTATTACTGGCCTCCCCAGGGTCGTGCAGAGTACAGTACAGCACAGTAGAGGGCCGAAATCCTCCGAATAACAGTCTACGCCAAGAAAGTCAAAGGTATCCGTACGTGACTCGTACAAGCGTAACCTGACCAAACGTAAAGTAACCAAACGTGGCATAGCTCAAGCTAAAGTTCCATGACCGCCATTACTGGCCTCGCCAGAGTGGAGCAGAGAGTAGTAGTGCCATGCGGAGCGTAGAAATCCATCAAATTGCTGTGTATAGCACTAAAGTCGTAGCTACACTCTCCTATCATACCCAAATGTAACAACTCGGAGCGTAGCGTAACTTAACCTAATGTCCAGATACCACTACTACTGGAGCCCCAGAGCCAAGAAGAATATGCTAGAGCACAGTAAAGTGCTGGGAGCTACCAAATAGCAGCGTATAGCACGGAAGTCAGATATACCCTGATCCAACCTGACCTAACCTAACATAGCCGAGCGTGGACTAACCTAACCTATCGTATCACGACCACTAATGCTGGCCACCTCACGGTCCAGAAGAGTAAATCAGAGCAATATAAAGCGCAGGAACCCACCGAATAGCAGTGCATAACACAAGAGTCAAGGTTATCATATCCTCATCTATCCAAACGTAACATATACAAGCGCAAAATTATCCAACCTAACGCGCCCAGACCACCAATGCTGGCCTCCCCAGTACCAAGCGGGACATATCGGAGCACAGTAGATCGCAGATATCCACCGAATAGCAGTGTATAGCTCAAAAGTCAGAGCTATCCTATCCTAACCCATTCCAACCTAACCTAACCAAACGTAATCTAACGCGACCTAACGTGCTGCGACCAATACTGCTGACCTCACAGGGTCACACGGAGCATATTATAGGTCAGTAGAGGGCATGTATCAATAGAATCGCAGTCTATGGGAGAAAGGTCGATGCTACCTAAACCTAGCCACAGGTAACGTAACATAGCCAAACGTACCCCGACTCAACCTAATGTACCGATATCGCTATTACTGGCATCGCCAGAGCCAAGCAGAGCATATCAGACGACAGTTCAGCACAGATGTCCTCCGAATGTCAGTGTATAGCACAAAAGTCAAAGCTATCCGCTCCTACTCTAACCAATCGTAACATAACCAAACGCAGCATAACTAAACATAGCGTGCAGCGACCACAATTGCTGGCCTCGCCATAGTCGAGCGGAGTGTAGTTAAGCACAATAGATCGCAGAAATCCACCGAATAACAGTCTCTGCCAAGAAAGTATAAGCTATCATGACCTAACCCAAACAAGCATACCCTAGCCAAGCTAACGTGCCGGGACCACCATTACTGGCCTCCCCAGAGTCGGGCAGAGTATAGTAGAGAAATGTAGCGCGCAGAAATGCGCCGGATTTCAGTGTATAGCGCAAATGTCGAAGCTACGGTATCCTAACCTGTCCAAGCGTAATATAATGAAAAGCAACCTAACATAACCTAACGTGCCGGAGCCACTGTTGCTGGATTGCACAGAGCGAAGTAGAAGATACTAGAGTACTGCGGTGCGCAGAAATCCGCCGCCCCTCAGTGTACAGCACAAAAGTCAAATATATCCTGTCCAAACCCAAACATACCTAACCATGCATAACGCGCCTAGGTCACACTTTTTGACCTCCGCAGAGCGGAGCAGAGCCTGCCTGATCACAGTGGTGCGCAGATACCCTCCGAATAGCAGTGGGTAGCAGAATAGTCAGAGCTGTCTCAGCTTAACCTAACCAAACGTAACATAACCAAACGTAAAGTAACTCAACCTAACGTGCCTAGAACCCTATTGATGACACCGCCAGAGCCAAGAAAAATATGCGAGAGCGCAGTAGAGCGCAGGAAACCACCAAATAGCAGCGATCGCCACAAACGTCAAGGATACCCTAACCTTAACTGGCCAAACATGACACAACCAAACGTAGCCTAACTAAACCCGACGAGCCTAGTCCAGTATTGCTGGCCTCCACATCGCCGAGCAGAAAATATTCAAGGAGAGTAAAGCGCAGGAGTCCAAGTAATGGCAATGTATAGCAGAAAAAACAAAGCTACCATAACCTAACCCAGACGAACCTAACCTAACTAAACATAATCTGACAAAAACTAACGTGCCGGGACCACTACTGCTGGCAACCGCAGAGCCAATCATAATATGCTAGAAGGCAACAGAGTGTAGGAATCGACCGCATAGTAGCACATTACAAAATGTCCAAGTTGTTCTGACCAAATGCAGCCTATCCTAACCTGGCCAAACGTAATATAACTCAAACAGTCGTGTGGCGTCCACTATTGCTGGCAACCCCAGGGTCGAGCAGAGTATTGTAGAGCAATGCAGAACGCTAGAATCTACCAAATTGCAGTGTGTAGCGCAAAAGTCAAGGTTACCCTATCCAAAACTAACAAAACCTAGCATAACCAACCGCAACATTTCCGAGCCTTACGTGGCAGACCACTATTTCTGGCCTCGCTAATGCCAAGCGGAACGTACCGGAGCACACTTAAGCGCAGAAATCCATAGAATCCCAGTGTAGACCAGTAAAGACGAAACTACCTAAACCTAACCAAGGCAAACATAACATAGCCAAACGTATCCTATCTAAACCTAATGTGCCCACACCACTATTGCTGCCCTCCGCAGAGTCAAGCAGAGAATATTAGATCGCAGTAGAGCGCATAAGTCCAACGAATAGCAGCTAATAGCTGAAATGTCAGATCTACCCTGTCCTAACCTAACCAAACGTAACATAACCGAACGTAACATAACTCAGGCTAACGCCCCGCGGCCACTATTTATGGCCATCCCAGGGCCAACCGGAATGTATTAGAGGAGAGCAAAGAGGAGAAATCCATAGAATCGCAGCGCATGGCAGAAGAGTCGAAGGTACGCAAGCCAAACAGTTGCCAACGTAACCTAAGCAAACGTAGCCTATCTCAACCTATCTTCGCGAGACTACTATTCCTGGTCTCCACAGAGAGAAGTGGATCACACTTGGGCACAGTAGAGCGTAGAAGTACACCTCATTTCAGTGTACTGGACAAAAGTCAAAGGTATCCCATCCGATGCAAAACAAACGTAACATAACTCTACAAAACGCGCAGCGGCCAATGATTCTGGCCTCCACAGAGCATAGCGGAGCAAATTAGATCACAGTGGAACGTAGAAATCTACCGAATGTTTGTGTACAGCACAAAAGTAGAAGCGGTCCTAGCGAAACATAACGAAATATAGCATATCCAGGCGTAACCGAACTGTACATAACCGCCCTACACCGCTAACGCTGTCCGCCCCGGAGACAAGCAGAATATATTAGAGCACAATAGATCACATAAATCCGCGGCGTTGTATTGTAAAGCGCAAAAGTGAAGATAACCTATCCTAACCAGAGCTAACCTAACCTGAGCTAACCTAACGCACCTAAACGTAGCCTAAGTCTGCATAAGTTGCGAAAGCAGTATTGCTGTCTTTCCCACAGTCATGCTGAAGATATCAGATCACATTGGAGCGCAGGAGTCCACGGAATAGCATTATATAACACAAAAGTCAGTGCTCCCCTCTCCTAACCTAACGAAACGAAACATAACCAAGCGCAGCCTAAATCAAGTTAACGTGCCAGGACCACTGTTGCTGGCCTCCCCAGAGAAAAGCGGAACACATTAGAGGAGACTAGAGGGCAGAAATGCATGGAAACTCAGTGTATTGCAGTATAGTCAGAGCTATCCAGACACAAATATAGCTAACGTAACCGAACCAAACGCAGCATATCTCAACATAACTTGGCGGGACAGCAGTTACTGGCCTTCCCAGAGCCAAGCAGAGCATACTAGAGCAGAGTAGAGTGCAGAAATCCACCGCCTTCCAGTCTACGACACAAAAGTCAAATATATCTTATCCTAACCCAAACGAACCTAACCTAAGCCCACACAACGCGCCGCGGCATCCGCCTCTGGCCGTCCCAGAGCCAAGCTGAGCATATCAGATCACAGTATAGCGCAGAAAACTAGTGAATTGCTGTGTATAAGAGAAAAGTTAAAGGTATCTTCTCCGTGCGTAACCAACTGTAACATACTAAAACGCAAATTAACTAAACATAACGTGCAACGACCACCATTACTGGCCACGCCAGGGTCGTGCTGAGTATACTAGAGCAAGGCAGAGCGTAGAAATCCATTGAATAGCAGTGCATGTCACAAAAGTCGACCCTACGCTATCCTAACCTATCCAAACGTAATAAAAGCAAATGTAACCTATCTTAACCTGATGCGATGAGATCACTATTACTGGAATCCCCAGTGCAGAGAAGAGCGCACTAGAGCAGAGTAGAGCGCAGAAAGTCACCAAATAGATGCCAATAGGACAAACGTCAAATGCACCTTATCCCTACATGGCCAAACCTAACGCAACCAAACGCAGACCAGCTAATCCTAACGAGAACGGACCACTAGTGCTGGCCTCCCCAGTACCAAGCAGAACACACCAGAGCACAGTAGTGCGCAGAAATACACCGAATAGCAGTGTATACCACGAAAGTCAAAGCTATGCATACCAAACCCAAAGACATATAACCTAACCGAACGTAGCCTATATCGACCTAACATGCCGAAACCACTATTGCTGGCCTCCTCGCGTAAAGCAGAGCATACTTGAGCACAGTAGGCCGCAGAAGTCCGCCGGATATCAGTATATGGCACAAAAGCCATGCTACCATCTCCTACCCTAACCAAAGGTAACATAACCTGACGTAGCATAAAGCAAGCTAAAGTGACGTGACCACTATTAATGGCCCCCTAGAGTCGATCAGAGTAATGTAGGGCAATGTAGAGAGTAGAAATCTCCCGAAAGGCAGTGTATGACACAAAAGTAGAGGATACCCTGACCAAACATTGCCTAATCTAACCTAACCAAACGTAGCCTTGCTCAAAGCAACGCGCCGATACCGCCATTGCTGGCCCTCGCAGTGCCCAGCTAAACACATCAGAGCACAGTTGGTTGCAGAAATGCACCGAATAGCAGTGTAGAGCACAGAAATCAGAGCTATCCTGTCCTTACCTGTCCAAACGTAACAAAAACAAACATAACGTAACCAAACGTAGGGTCCGACGACCACTGCTGCTGGCTTCAAGAGATCCAAGCGGGGTGTAGCGGAGCAATGTAGACTCTGAAATCAACGGAATGGCAGTGTATCGCAAAAGAGACAATACTATACTAACTAAACAAACAGACCTGACCTAATCAAACGTAACATAACACAATCGAACGTGCCGCGACTAGTATTGCTGGCCTCCACAGCGCCAATGAGAGCATACTAGAGAAGAGCAGAGCGCAGAAATCCACCGAAAAGTAGAGTACAGCACAGTAGTCAAAGCAATCCTATCCTAATCCAACCTAGCGTAACCTTACCAAGCGCAGCCGAACAGAGTCTCACGTGCCGTGACCAATACTGCTGGCATCCCCATAGCCAAGCAGAATATACTAGAGCATAGCAGAGCGCAGAAATCCAAAAATAGCAGTGTATATCACAAAAGTCAAAGTCATCATAATAAAACATAACCAAACCAAGCCAAACCAGACGTAACCTATCTGAAACAAACGTGCCACGACCACAGTTGCCGGCCTCCACAGAGACATGCAGATGCCAGTTGAGCAATGAAGACCACAGATATCGATCGAATAGCAGTGTATAGAACAAAGAACAAACCAATCCATTCCTAACCAAGCCAAACGTAACAAAACCGAACGCAGCTTGTCCCAACCTAACGCGACGAGACTACTATTACTGGCCACCACAGATCCAATCGGACCATAATAGAGCAAATTAAACCGCAGAAATTATCCGAATAGCAGTGTATAGGACAAAAGTCAAAGTAGCCTATCCTAACCAAGTAAAATAGACCTAACCTAACCTATGCAGACGTAGTATAACTCAACGTAGCGTGACGAAAACCACAATGCTGGTCTCTGCAGGGACAATCAAAGCATACTAGGGCACACTAGGGAGCAGGAATCCACCGAATAGCAGTGCAAAACACAGAAGTCAACGTTGCCTATCTCAACCTAGCCAAACGTATCTAGCCAAACGTAACATATCCAAACGTACCCTAGATCAACCTAACAAGATGAGACAGTCATTGCTGGCCTCCACAGAGACAAGCAGAAGGTACTGGAGTGCAGTAGTGAGCAGAAATCCACGGATAGCAGTGTATAGCACAATAGTCAGGGCTATCGTATCCTAACCTAACCAAACGTGACACAACCAATCGTAACCTGACACATACTATCGTGCCGAGGACACTATTGCTCGCCTCCACTGAGTGGAACGGAGTATATTAGCGAAATTTAGGGCGCAGGAATCAACCGAACAGCAGTGTAGGGTACGAAAGTTGAAGACACCCTAACCTAACCTGACTTATACCTTACCTAACCGAACGTAGCATAACTCAAAATAAAGAGCCCCGAACACAACTGCTGACATCCCCGGAGCCAAGCAGAATGCAGCAGAGCAATCTAGATCACAGCAGACCACCGAAAAGCAGTGTATATCACAAGAGTCAAAGACACACTAACCAAACTTAACATAACCGCACCTAACATAACGTGCCAAGGCCTCCATTGCTCCCCTTCCCAGAGTCGAGCAGAGAGAAGTAGAGTCACGTAGAGCGCATCGATCCACAGAATACCAGTGTGTAGCACAAATGACAGAAAAGCCCTAGCCAATCCTTCCTAAACTAGCCTAACGTGACGTAGGTTGACACAACCTGGCGTGCCGGTACCACTACTTCCGGCCACCACAGAGCCAATCAGAACACATAAGAACTCAGTGGGGGACAAAAACCACCGAATAGCAGTGTATCGCACAAGAGCATAAGTAGGTCTCTTCTAACATATCCAAACTTGTCATAAGAAAACATAGCCAAACTAAACCAAATGCGCAATGACCACAATTGCTGGCCTCTCCACAGACAAGCAGAATATACAATAGAACATCACTGCCCATAGAATCAAGGCATTTCTGTGTATAGCACAACAGTCGAACGCAAGCTGACGTAAGCTTACCCTACCTAACATATGCGAACGTAGTATACCATAGCACAAAGTAACGGGACAAATATGGCTGGCCTTCCCAAAACCAAGCAGCATATACCACAGCCCAGTAGAGCGCAGAAATCCACCTCATTGCTGCGTATACCACGATGGTCAAAGATATTATAACCTAACATAACGTGGCCTAACAAAACCAAACGTAGTCTGACACAACATAACGTGCCATGACAGTTATTGATGGCCTCCGTGTAGCCAAGCAAAGCATATTAGAGCACAATGGATTGCAGGAACCTTACGAATAGCAGTGAATAGCCCAAAAGCCGAAGTAGCCTATTCTAACATAGCCAAGCGTAGTATATCCAAACGTGACCAGACCTATCCTAATCAAACGTTGCATAACTAAACATAACGTACCTAGACAGCTATTTCTCAACTCCCCAGAGCCAAGCAGAATATACTGGAGCACAACGGAGCCCAGAAATCCACCTCACTGCAGGGAATATTTGAAAAGCTGTAGATAACCTAACCTAACCTGACCTAACCTAACCAAACCAAACGTAGAATACCACAGAGCAACGTGCCGCGGACACTCCACATAGCCTCCCCATAGCTGAGCAGAATGCGGTAGAGCACAGAAGACCACAGAAGTGCAACGAATAACTGTGAGTTGCACGAAAGTTAAAGGCATCCTAACCAAACGTAGCCTAACCTAAACTATCCAATCATAACATAACTGAACCTAACGTGCCACGGCCACTATTTCCCGCAACCCCAATGTCGAGCAGAGTATAGTAGAGCAATGTAGAGCGCTGAAATCCTCCGAATAGCAGTGTACAGGGCAAAAGTCGAAGATACCATGACCTAAGCTAACCAAACCAACCATATCCAATCGTTTCCTCACTCAAACTTACGCGCAGAGACCACTATTGCTGCTCTCCACAAAGCCAAGCGGAACACACTAGAGCACCCTCGAAGGCAGAAGCCTAGCGGATAGCAGTGTATAGCACAAAGGTCAAAGTTATCCTGTCCTGATATATCCAGTCTTAACATAGCCAAACGTAACATAAATCAAACTAACGTATCGCGACCACGATTGCCGGCCTCCACAGAGTCGAACTGAATGTACTACAGCACAGTAGAGCGCAGAAATCCACCTCACTGCAGTGAACAGCACAGAAGTCGAAGGTGCCCTAACCAAACCTGACCTAATCTAACAAAAGCAGTCGTAGCTTAAACCAACACAACGTTTCGCGACCACTGCTTCCGCCCTTCCCAGAACCAAGCAGGTCATATTAGAGCACAGCAACCCACAGAAACCCTCCGTATAGCCGTGTATGGCACGTAAGCCAAAGCTACCCTAACCAAACTTAACATAGCCTAACCTGCTCAAACGCAACCTAACACAACCTAACGTGCCACGAGCACAACTGCTCGCCTCCCCAGTGTCGAGCAGATGGTAGTAGAGCAGTGTGAAGCGTAGAAGGCGGCCGTATAGTAGTGTACAACGCAAACGCTAATGAAATCCAAACCAAGCCTTCCTAACCCAACCAAACGAAACGAAACCTATTTCAACATAACGTACCGAGACCACCATTACTGCCAACCAAGGGGTCAGACAGGTCATATTAGAGCGCAGTAGTTGGCAAAGACCAACCGAATAGCAGTGTATGGCGCAAAAGTCGAATATACACTATCCTTGCCTGACCAAACGTAACAAAAGCGAACCTTACGTAATACAACATAACGTGCGGCGACCACTTCTGCTGGTATCAGCGGAGACAAGCAGAATATAGCAGAACGCTGTATGTCACAGAAGTCCACCGAAAAGCGATGTATAACACGAAAGGCAAAGTAGCATTTCCTAACCTAGCCAAACGTAACACAACCAAACGTAGTTTAACTCACACTTACATGACGAGGCCACTACAGGCGGCATCCCCAGAGACAAGCAGAATATACCAGTACACAGTAGAGTGCGGAAACCCGCGGAAAGCAGTGTATAGCACATAAATCTAAGCTATCACATCATAACCAAAGCAAACGTAACATACACAAGAGTAGCATAACTAAACCTAACGCGCCGATGCCACTGCAGCTGGTCTCCCCAAGTCCAAGCAGAACATACTAGAGCACAGCGGGGCGCAGATATCCACGTCAATGCAGTGTGTAGCACAAAAGTCAAGAACACTCTGACCTAACCTGACATTACCAAACCTATACAAACGTAGTGTAACTAAATATGACGCGACGAGACCAATATTGCTGGTCTCCACAGAGCCAAGCAGAGCGTATTAGGGCACATTAGTGCGCAGAAACCCACCCAATAGCGGTGTACTGCTCGAAAGACGAAGTAGCCTCTCCTAACCTAGCCAAACGTAATATAATCGAACGCAACGTATCTCAACCCAACATGACGATACCACTTTTCCTGGCCACCCCAGAACCAAGCAGAATACACTAGAGCTCAGCAGAGCGAAGAAATCCACCGCAATGCGGTGTATAGCACAAAAGTCAAACAAACCCAGAGCTAGCTATGCCTAACCTAACCTATCGAAAAGTAGTGTAACACAACATAACGTTACAAGACCGATATTGCTGGCCTCCAGAGGTCCAAGAAGAATATACCAGCTCACAGTACAGCGCAGAAGCCATCGAAATAGCAGTGCATAGCACAAAATTCAAATGCATCCTAACCCAACCAAGCCAACCATAACACAATCGAACGTAACCTAACTGAACCTAATGTGCCGCAATCACTCTTTCTGGCGTCCGCAGAGCCAAGCAGAACATATTATAGGAGAGTAGAGCACAGAGATCAATACATTCCCAGCGTAGGGCAGAAAAGTCAAAGCTAACCAAGCCTGATCCAAACGAACGTAACCAAACCTAATGCGGCCTAACGAATCATAACGTACCGCGACACTGTTGCTGGGCTGCACAGGGTAAAGCTGAAAATGGTAGGGGCCAATAGGTCCCAGAAATCCACCGTACAACAGTGTATAGCACAAAGGTCGAAGGTATCCTGTGCTACACTAGCCAAACTTAACACGGCCGTACGTAGCATAACTCAAGCTAATGTGCCGACACGACAGTTGCTGGTGCACCAGAGCCATGCAGAGTATGCTAGAGCACAGTAGAGCGCAGAAATCCTCAGCAATCCTGCGAATAGTTGAAAAGTCAACGATATCCAAACATTACCTGACCCAAACTAACCCAACCAAATGTAGCATAACTCAAAATAACGTGCCTGCACCACCTTTGCAGGCCCCCAGGGCCAAGGAGACCATGTTAGAGACATGTAGAGCGTAGGAATCCACCGAGTAGCATTATATGACAAAACTTAAAGCTATCCCACCCTAACATAATAAAGCGAATCATAACCAAACGTAACCAGACACACCTAACGTGCCGATTCCACCGTTGCTGGACTCCCGAGAGCCAAGCAGAGCATACTACAGAACATTAGAGCGCAGAAATCCAGGGAATAGCAGTGTATAGCATAAAAGTCGAAGATGACCTCTCTAATATATCCAATCCTAGCATAACCAGACGTAACGAAACACAACCTAACGTTCCCCGACCGCTATTGCTGGCCTCGACAGAGTACAGCAGAACTTGCTAGAGGACAGTAGGGCGTAGATGTCCATAGAACCGCAGTGTACAATACAAAAGTCATATGTATCCAGACCTAACCCAAGCTAGCATAGCCTAACCAAACGTAGCACACGTCAAAGTAACGAGCCTCGACCACTTCTTCTGGCGTCCCTAGAGCCAAGCAGAATATATTAGAGCACAGTAGATCACAGGAATCCACCTGATAACAATGTATAGTTCGAAAGTCAAAGCTATCTTAACTAAACATAGCCTATCATGACCGAACCAATCATAACATAACTAAACCTGACGTGCCACTGCCACTATTGCTCGCAACCACATAGTCGAGCGGAGTATAGTAGAGCTGTGTAGCGCGCAGAAATCCACCGAATTGCAGTGTGTACCACAAAAACCAAAGATATCCTTATCGATCCTTCCTAACCTAACGCAACGATACGTAACATAACTCAACCTAACCTGCCGAGAACGCTATTACTGGCCACCACAGAGCCAAGCAGATCGCATCAGAGCACAGAAGAGCGCAGAAATCAATGGATTGCAGCGTATAGACCAAAAGCCTAAACTATCCTATGCTAACCTCACATAACTTAACACACCCATACGTAGAATAGTTCAACCTAACGTGCCGAGACCAGGATTGCTGTCCTACCTAGAACTAAGCAGAAAGTACTAGAGCACAGCAGGGAGCAGAATCCACCGCATAGCAGTGTATAGCACAAAAGTCAAGAACACTCTGACCTAACATGACCTTACTTAACCTATCCAAACATAGTGTGACAAACATGACGTGACGAAACCAATACTGCCGCCCTCCCTTGATCCAAGTAGAGCATATTAGAGCACATAAAAGCGCAGAAGACCACCGCATTGCTGTGTGTAGCACAAAGGTCAAACGTGTCCTGACCCAACCTGACCTTACCTAACCCATCCAAACAAAGTGTAACTAAACGTGACGTGACGAAACGTACATTGCTGGCCTCCATAACGCCAAGCCGAGCATATTAGAGTACATTAGAGCGCAGAAATACACCGCATTTCATGGAATAGCACAAAAGCTGTAGATGTCCTAACCTAATGTGACCCAGGATAGCATAGCCGAACGCTGATTAACAAAGCATGACCTGCCGCGTCCACTGCTCCCTGCATCCACAGAGCAACGCAGAATGTAGTAGAGAACAGTAGGTCAGAGAAATCCACCGAAAGACGGTGAACTGCACGAAAGTCGTAGTTATCTTGACCAAACTTTACCTACCCTAACCTAACCAAACGTTCCGTAACTCACCTGGCGTGCATCGGCAACCACTTCTCGCCTCCTCGTAGTCGAGCGGAGTATAGTGGAGCAATTTAGGGCGCGGAAAAGCACCAAATAGAAGTGTATAGCACAAAAGTCAAAGATACCCTACCCAAACCTTCCTAACCTAGCCCAAGGATACGTAGCCTAGCTCAACCTAACGTGCCGAGACCACTATTAGTGGCCACCGCAGAGCCAAGCAGAGCACATTGGCGAACAGCAGGGCGCCGAAATTCGCGGGTAGCAGAGTATAGCACAAAAGTCTAAACCATCCTATCCTAACATCACCAAACGTGACACATCCAAGCGTAGCGTAACACAATGTAACGTGCCGATGCCGCTACGGCTTGTCTACACAGGTCCAGCCAGAATATACTAGAGCACAGCAGGGCGCATAAATCCACCGTATTGCTCTGTATAACCCAAAAGTCAAACACACTCTGACATAGCCTGTCCTTACCTAACCCTTCCAAACGTAGTGTAACTAAACACGACGTGCCGATACCACCATTACTGGCCACCTCAGATTCATGCAGAGCATATTATAGCATGCTAGAGCGCGGAAATCCACCGAACATCGGTGTGTAGCACGAAAGTCAAGCATCACCAAACCAATCTTGACATAACCTAACCTAACCAAACGTAACATAGACCAACCTTACGTGCCGAGACGACTATTGCTGGCCACACAAGAGCCATGCAGAATATAGTAAAGCACAGAAAATCGCAGATGTACAACGAATAACAGTGTACAGCAAGAACGCCAATACTATCCTGACCAAATGTAGCCTAACATGACCTAACCAATCGTAACATACCTCATTCTTACGTGCCACGGCCACTGTTGCTCGCCTACCCAGAATCGAGCAGAGCATAGTAGAGCAGTGTAGAGCGCAAAAATTCACCGAATAGTAGTGTATAGTACAAATGTCGAAGATATCCGAACCTAACCTAGCATAACATAACATAATCATGAGTAGCATAATTGAAGGTAAAGCCGCGACCACTGCTACAGGCGTCCCCAGAGCCTAGCAGCATATAGCAGAGCAATTTTGCGCTCAGACATCCACCGGAGAGCAGTGTATAGCACAGAAGTCAAAAAACTCTTACCATGCCATCCTAACCTACCCTGACGAGTCGTAATATAAATAACCATCGCGCCGAGACCACTATCACTTGCCACCACAGAGACGAGCAGGACATGCTAAAGCGCAGTAGAGCAGAGAAATCCACCGAATAGCGGTGACTGGCGCAAAAGATTAAGCTACTATATCCTAACGTAACCAAAATTGCCATATGCAAACGAAGCGTTGCTAAAGTTAACGCGCCCGCACCACTATTGCTGGCCACCCAAGAGAAGCAGAGCGTACTAGAATGCAGTACAGCGCAGAAATCCAGCGCATTGCAGCGAACAGAGCAAAAGTCTTTGATATCCTGGCATAACCAGGCATAACGTAACCTTACCAGACGTAGCATAACACAAAATGACGAGACGCGAACACCGCTCCTGGCCTCCCCATAGCCTAGCAGGGTACAGTAGAGCACAGTAGAGCACAGAAATCCACAGAATAACAGTGTATAGCACAAAAGTCAGAGCTGTCCTATCCTAACCTAACCAAACGTAAAACAAGCGGACGTTACGAAGCCCAACCTGACGGGCCGAGACCTCTATTTCTGTCCACCCCAGAGCCAAAGAGAACGCGTTAGTGGGCACTAGATCGCGGAAATCCATAGAACCGCTGTCTAAATCAGAAAAGTCGAAGCAACCCAAGCCTAACCCAAACAAGCTGAACATTGCCAAACATAACCTAACTCAAACTAACGTGCCGAGACCGCTAATGCTGCCCTCACCAGAGCCAAGCAGGACATACTACAACACAGTGGAGCGCAGAGATCCACCAAATAGCATTGTACAGCACAAAAGTTAAAGCTACTCTTAGCAAACTTAACCTAAGCCAAGATAAACGAACGTAGACAGACCCATCGTAACGTGCTGAGACCACTATTGCTGGCCTTGCCAGAGGCAAGCTGAAAATATTAGAGCACTGTGGGTCGCAGAAATCTACCTAATAGCAGACCGTTGCACTAATGTCAAAGCTACCCACTCCAACCTAGAGAACCGTAACGTAACCGAACGTATCATAACTTAAACTTTCGCGACGCGACCACCGTTACTGGCATCCCAGAGACAAGCAGGGCATGCTGGAGCACAGTAGAGCTCCGAAGTCCACCGAGTAGCAGTGTACAGCACAAAAGTTATAGCTACTCTGACCAAACCTAGCACGACCATACCTATCCGAACGTAAACCTACCCACCATAACGCCCTAAGACCACTAATCCTGGGCTTGCCGGAGCCAAGCTGGAAATATTAGAGCAAAGTATGACGCAGGTATCCACCTAATAGCAGGCTATAGGACTAAAGGCATAGCTGTCCTCTCCTAACCAAGAGAATCGTAACATGACCGAACGTATCGTCGTTTACCGTGACGTGCCGCGACTACTATTTCCGGCTTACCCAGAGTCAAGCGCAACATGTTTGTGGACAGTGGAACGCAGAGATCCATATAGTCTCTGCGTATATCAGAAAAGTCAATGTTACCCAAGTCTAACCCAAGCAAATAGGACATAGAAAAACATAGCCCGTCTCACACTAACGCGCCAATACCGCTATTGTTGCCATCTCCAGAGCCAAGCAGGACACACCAAAGCACAGTAGAGCGCAGAAATCCACCGAGTATCTGCGTACAGCGCAAAGGTTAAAGCTAACCTGACCCAACATTCCCTAACACAACCTAAGCGAACGTAACTTCAATCAACATAGCGGCCGTGGCCACAGATGCTGGCCCTCACAGTGACGAGCAGAAAATATTAAAGGTATGGAGGGGGCAGAAGTCCACCTAATAGCAGACAATGGCACTAAAGTTAAAGTCATTCTCTCGAAAGCTAACCAAACGTATCATAACCGAACGCATTCTAACTCAACCTAACGTGCCGCGACAACTATTGCTGCCCTCCACAGATTCAAGCGGATCACATTAGTGGAAAGAAGAACGCCGAAATCCTTTTAATCGCTGTGCATATCGGAAAAGTCAAAGCTAAAAAAGACCGACCCTAACCAACAGGGCATAACCAAACATATCCTGACTAAAACTAAAGTGCCGACGGCGATTTTGTTGCCCTCCCCAGAGCCAAGCGGGGCGTAGTAGAGCACAATAGAGCGCAGAAGTCCACCGAACAGCAGTGTACGTCACAAATGTTAAAGCTATCCCGACCAAGTTAAGCCTAAGCCAACCAAACCAAACAACGCCTGACCAAACCTATCGTGCCGAGACCACTATAGCTGTCCTTGCCAGAGCCAAGCTCAAAACATTAGAGCTCTGTGGGGCGCAGAGATCCAACTAACAGCAGGCGATAGCAATGAAGTCATAGCTATCCTCACCTAACCTATCCAAACGTAGCATGACCAAACGTAACTTATATCAGCCTAACGTGCCGCGAACACTATGGCTGTCCTCTCCAGAGTCAAGCGGAACACGCTAGTGGAGAGTAGAGTGTCGAAAACCATATAACCGCAGTGTGTATCAAAAAAGTCGAAGCTACCCGAGCCTAACCCAAGCAAGCAGGATATGACCAAACATAGCCTGAGTCAACCTAATATATCGAGACTGCTATTGTTGCCCTACCCAGAGCCAAGCAGGACATACTGGAGCACAGTAGGGAGCAGAAATCCACCGGAGACCAGTGTGCAGCCCAAAAGTTAAAGATATCCCGACCAAACTTAGCCTAAACCAACCTAACCTATCGTAACCTGACTCAACATAACAATCCGAGGCCACTATTGCTCGCCTTCCCAGGGTCAAGCTGGAAATATTAGAGCGCTGTAGGGTGCAGGAAGCCACGTAAAAGCGGAATACAGCACTAAAGACAAAGCTATCCCCTACTAGCCTAACCAATAGTAACAAAACCAAACGTAACCTAGCTCAACCTATCGTGCTGCGATCACTGTTGCTGTCCTCCGCATAGCCAAACAGAACACATTGATGGGGAGTAGGAGGCAGAAATCCATGAAATCGCAGTGTATGTTGGAAAAATCAGAGTTACCCAAACCTAACCCAAACCAACAGAACTTAACCGAACATAGCCTAACTCAACCTTAATTGCCGAGACCGTTATTGTTGCCCTCCTCATAGCCATGCAGGACATACTAGAGCACAGTGGAATGCAGAAATCCTCCGAATATCAGCGTACAGCACGAAAGATAAAGCTATCATTACCAAACGTCTCCTTACACTACCTAACCGAACGCAGCCTGACACATCGTTACGTGCCGAGACCACCATTGCTGGTATTGCTACAGCCAACCTGAAAATATTAGAGCACTTTAGGGCGCAGGAATCCACCTAATAGCAGACTATAGCACTAAAGTCCTAGCTATCCTCTCCTAACCTAAAGTACCGTAACATTGCCAAAAGTATCCTAGCTCACACTTACGTGCGTCGCCACACTTACTGGCCCCCCCAGAGACAAGCAGGAAATACTAGAGCGCAGTAGAGCGCAGAAATCCACCGAATAGCAGTGTGCAGCACAAAAGTTAAAGCTGTCCTTACCAAACGTATCTCAACCCAACTTAGCCGATCGTAGACTGACTCATCATAACATGCCGAGACCACTATTGCTGGCCTTCCCAGACTCTAGCTGATAATATTAATGCACCGTAGGGGGCAGAAATCCACCTGATAGCAGACGATAGCCCTAAAGTCAAAGCTATCCTCTCCTAACCTAACCAACCGTGACATGACCAAACGTAAATTAACTCAACCTAACGCGCCGAGACCGCTGTTGTTGCCCTTCCCAAATACAAGTAGAACATACTAAAGCGCAGTAGATCATAGAAATCTATGGAATAGCAGCGTACATCATAAGAGTTAATGCTATCATGAGCAAACATTGCCTCGCCCAAGCTAACCGGACGTAACGTGACAAAACGTAACGTGCCGACGCCACTGTTGCTGGCCCTCCCAGAGTCAAGCTGAAAATATTAAAACAGTGTTGGGAACAGAGATCCGCCTAATAGCAGTCTACAGCATCAAAGTCAAAGCTATCTCCTCCTTGCCTAACGAACCGTAACATAACGAAACGTAACATAACTCAAACTAACTTGCCGAGACCACTGTAGTTGCACTCCCCAGTGCCAAGCTGGTCATACTAGTGCATAGTAGATCCCAGACGTCCACCGAATAGTAGTCTATAGCACAAAAGTGCAACCGACCCTAACCAAACGTAACATAAACTGACCTAACCAAACGTAACCCAGCAATACCTAACGTGCCTGTGCCACAATTGCTGACCTGCTCAGAGCAAAGCAGAGCATATTAGAGCACAGTCGCTCGCAGAAGTTCACCGGGTAGCAGTGTACATCGCACGAGTGAAAGATATCCTATCCAAACCTGACAAAACATAACATAACCAAACGTAAAGTAACTCTACATGACGAACCGGGACCACCATTGGTGGGCTTCCCAGTGCCAAGCAGGACATATTAGAGCACAGTAGAGCGCAGGATTACACTGAAAAGCAGAGTATAGCACAAAAGTCATAACCATCGTGACCGAACCTACACAAACCTGTCACATTTAAGAGTAACACGGATAAACCTATCGTGACACGACCGTCGATGTTGGCCTCCCTAGAGTCGAGTAGGGTGTAGGAGAGCAACGAGCAGCAGTGAAATCCGCGGAAGAGTAGTGTATAGCGCAAACCTCAAAGATGTCCTATCCTATCGTAAACATACGTAACATAACCAAACGTAACCTAACAGAACATATCGCGCCACGTAAACTATTTATGGCCCCCAAGAGCAAGGTAGGGAGCATTAGATAACAGAAGAGCGAACAAATTCACCGGATAGCAGTGTAAGGCACAAAAGTCAAAGCTAACCTAGCCTAACCTAACCAAACGTAACATAGTCAATCGCAACCTAATACAGACAAACGTGCCGGGGCCAATACCGCTGCCCTACACATAGTTAAGAAGAATAAACTAGAGCACAGCAGAACGCAGAGGGACACCGTATATCAGTGTATAGCACAAAAGTGAAAGCCACCCTAAAAAAACTTAACCCAACCTTACCTAGCCATACGTAACATAACCAAACGTACCATGACCACTTCTTCTGTACTCCCCAGAGGCAATCCGATGCTAGAAGAGCAACGCAGAAGGCAGAAATCGACCGAGTGGCAGTGTATAGCACAAAGGTCACAGCTACCCTAACCAAACCAAACCCAGCCTAGCCAAGCAAAACGTAACGTAACTCAACCAAACGTGCCGTGGCCACTATTGCTGGCCATCCCAGAGCCAAGCAGAAAAGATTACAGCACAGTAGAGCGCAGAAATCAACCATATAGCAGTGTATAGCACGGAAGTCAAAGCTAAACTATCCTAACCGGGCCGAACGTAACGAAATCAAAGTAACATAACTCGGCCTAACGTGCCGCGACCACTATTTCTGGAATACGCAGGGCTAAGCGGGATGTGGTAGAGCATGGTGGAGCGTAGAAGTCCATCTAATATCTGTGTATACCGCGAAAGTCAAGTCTATCCGTACCTAGCCCAAACTAACTTAAAGCAGCCATACCTTGCCTAACTCTACCTAACGGGCCGACAACGGAACTACTGGCTTCCCCATAGTAGAGATGGATATAGCAGGGCAACGTAGAGCGTAGAAATCCGCCGAATAGCTGTGCACAGCACAAAAGGCGAAACTACCCTGCCCTATCGTATCCAAACGTGATATAACAATACGCACCCTAACTTAACCTAACGTGTCGAGAAAACTATTGCTGGCCTGCCCAGAGACAAGTAGAATATACTGGTGCACCGTAGAGCGCAGCAGGCCGCCGAATAGCAGTGTATAGCGCAAGAGCCGAAGAAAGGCTAACCACACCTCGCCGAAAATAGCCTAACAGAAGGTAGACTGACTGAACCTAACGTGCCGAGTCCACTATTACTGACGTCCGTATCGCCATGTAGCACATGTTAGAGGAAGGTAGAGCGAAGGAATCCATAGGATCGCATTGCATAGCAAAATAACCGAAGTTGCCCTATCCTAACATAACCGTGAGTAGCACAACCGAAAGCAGTATAACTCAACCTAACGCGCCGAGAACACTATTGCTAGCCTGCCCGGAGCCAAGCAGAATATACTAGAGCACAGCAGTGTTCAGAAAACCACCAAATGGCAACGTATTGCACAAAAGTCAAAGACAATCTAACCTAACCAGACTTTAGCCAACCTAACCTCACGTAGAATAACTAAACTAAACGGGACGAGACCACAATTGCAGTCCTCCCCAAAGCCAAGCAGAAGAGGTTAGAGCACTGTGGGGGGCAGAAATTCACGGAATAGCTGTACATAGCACAAAAGTCAAAGCCATCTTGACCAAATATAACCTAACCCGACCTAACAAAGCGTAACGAAACTAGGCCTATCGTGCCACGACAGCCGTTGGTGGCCTCGCCAGAGTCGAGCCTAGTATAGGAGAGCAACGAAGAGAAGAGAAATCCACCGAATAGCGGTGTACAGCAGAAAAGCCCAATCTACCCTTTCCTAACTTAACCAAACATATCATAACGGAATGCAGCGTGCCTCAGACTGACGTGCCGAGAACAACACTGCTGGACTCCCAATAGTCAAGCAGAATAAACAAGAGCTCAGTGGAGCGCAGAAAGCCACCGAATAGCAGTGCATGGCACATAGGTCAAAGGCAACCTAACCAAACATAGCATAACCGTGAATTACGAAACGTAACCTAACTCAGCCATACGTGCCATGGCCACAATTTCTGGTCTCACGAGAAGCAAGCGGATGCAAGTAGAGTAACGCAGAGCTGATATATCAACCGAATAGCCGTGTATAGCACAAAAGTCGAAGATATCCAATCCAAACTTGACCAATCCTTACCTAACCAAACGTAACGTAACATAACCAATCGTGCCACCACCACTATTGCTGGCCACCCCAGAGACTAGCGGTTGTTATTAGAGTAACGCTGGGCGCAGACACCGACCGAATGCCAGTGTACAGCACAAAAGTCACAGCCATCCCACCCAAACTTAGCCAAACGTAACATAACCCAACAGGACGCGCCACGACCGCAATTGCTGGACACTCCAGAGACAAACAGACGCTAGTGTAGCAATGCAGTACACAGATGCCGACCGTGTAGCAGTGTATAGCGCAAAAGTCAAAATTATCCTGTCCTAACCTAATCAAGCGAAACATAAACGAAGGTAACCTAACACTACGTAACGTGCCACACCATTATTGCTGACCTCCACAGAGACAAGCAGAATATACTACAGCACTGTAGAGCGCAAAAATGCGGCGCATTGAAGTGTAAAGCAGAAAAGTAGAAGGTACCCTAACATAACTTCGCCCAACGTAACATAACCAAGTGTAATCCACTCCAACCTAGCGTGCCTAGCCAAATATTGCTGGACTCCCCATCGTCAAGCAGCGCATATTAAGGGAAGTAGGGCGCTGAGGACCATAGGATAGACGTGTATAGGACGATAGTCGGAGATATCCTAACCTAACCGCGGCAAACGCAACATAAAAAAACGTAACGTAATCCAACCTAACGCCCCGCGGCAACTATTTCTGGAATTACCAGAGCATATCAGGGAATAGTATATAACAGTAGAGCGCAAGGATCCACCGAAAGGCAGTGTACAGCACAAAAGCCATAGCTACCATATCCTAACATAGCCAAACGTAATACAGCCAAACGTAACCTAACTGAACCTAACGTGCCTAGACCAGTATTACTGACCTCCCCAGTGCAAAGCAGAATATTCTAGAGCACAGGAGAGCGCTGATATCCGCCGCACTCTAGTGCAAAGCACAAAAGTCGAACATATCCTAACCTAACCGGAAACAATCTAACCTACCTGAGAGAAGCATATCTCAAACTAACGGGCAGAGACCACAAGTAAAGCGAAGAAATCCACCGAATGGCAGTGTCTAACACAAAGTCGAAGCCATTATAGCCAAACGTAACCTAACCTAACCGAACCGAACGTATCAGAAGGCACCCTATCATGCAACTACGGTTATTGCTGGCTTCCCTGCTGTCGAGCATAGTATAGTTGATCTATGGGTAGCGCAGTAATACACAGGATGGCAGTGTACAGCACAAAAGTCAAAGCCATAGTCTCCTAACCTAACATAACGCGACACAGCCAAACGTAGCATGACTCAAAGTAACGTACCGTGACCACCATTGCTGGCCTACCCAGATTCGAGCAGGGTATAGTAGTACACGGAAGGGCTCAGAATTCCACCGAATGACAGTGTATAACACGAAAGACATAGCTATCCAAACCTAACCCAAACCAACATAACCTAACCAAACGTAGCCTAACTAAACCTAACGTGCCGAGAATACTATTGCCGGCGTTGCCAGAACCAAGCAAAGCGTATTAGAGCAGAGTGGAGCGAACATATTCACCGAATGGCATTGTACAACGCAAAAATCGAATATATCCTGCCACAGCCTGACTAAGCGTCACATAACCAGACGTAACGTAAGGCATCCTGCGTGTTACGACCATTTTCGCTGGCCTCGCGAGAGAAAAGCAGCGTATAGCGAAGCAATGTAGGCCGCTGAAGTCGACAGAAGAGCAGCATATGGCACAAAAGCCAAATCCTTCCCAACGAAACGTAGCCAAACCTAACACAAACTGACATAACAACCTTTCGTAGCCGAACACAACGTAACGTGCCACGGCCACTATTGCTCGCGTCGGGTCAGTCGCGCTGAGTGTAGGAGAGCAATGTAGAGCGTAGAAATCCTTCCCATGCCAGTGTATAGCACTAAAGTGGATTTTAACCCATCCTAACCTGTCCAAGCTTAATATAAGCAGACGCAACAGGACATAGCCTAACGTGCCGCGACCACTATTGCGGTCCTGCCCTGAGAAAAGCAGAATATACTAGACCACATTAGAGCGCAGGGAGCCACCAAATAGCGCCGTATATCGCAAAAGTCATAGATACCCTAGCCACACCTGACGTACCCTAACCTAACCATATGTAGGGCAACAAAACCTAACGAGCCGAGTCCACCATTGCTGGCATCCACAACGCCAAGCAGAACATATTAGAGGTGCGTGGATCGCAAAAGTCAATAAAACGGCAATGTATAGCACAAAAGTGAAAGCTATCCTAACCAAACGTATCCTAACCTACCCAAGCCAAGCGTAACACACCTCAACCAAGCGTGTTATGAACATTATTGCTGGCCTCCACAGTGGCAAGCAGAACATGCGAGAGCAAAGTAGAGAGCAGGAAGCCGACAAATAGTATTGTATAGCCCAAAAGTCCAAGATATCCATACCTAACCTGACACAACCCACAATAACCGAACGTGGCCTACCACGACATAACGTGCCGATACCATCATTGGCGGCCCTCCCAGAGAAAAGCTGCACATATTAGGGCACAGTGGAGTGGAGAAATCATGCCGAATACCTGTGCGTAACTCAGAAGCCATAGCTAGACCCTCCTAACCTAGCCAAACGTAGCGTAACCAACCGTTACGTAACTCAACCTAACGTGACAGGACCACTGTTGCTAGCGACCCCAGAGACAAGCAGAATATGAAAGAGCATAGTAGAGTCCAGAAGTCCATTGCATAGCAGTGTCGAGTACATGAGTCAAAGCTATCCTAACCTAATTCAAAACAGCCTGACCCGAACAAACGTAATCTAACAAGACCTAACGTGCCTAGACCACCGTTGCTGGCCTCCACAGGGACAAGCAGAGCGTATTAGAGCATAGTGGAGCGTAGAAATCCGCCGAATAGCAGAGTATATCACAAAAACAAAGGCTGCCCTCCCCTACCCTAATCGAAACTGAAATGGCCGAACGTAACATATCTCAAACTTTCGTTCCACAACCACCATTGCTGGCCACACCAGTGTCGAGCAGAGTATAGTAGAGCAATGTAGAGAGCAGAAGTACACAGAATAGCAGTGTATAGCGCAAAGGCCAGGGTTACTCTGACATAGCATAGCCAAACATAACATGACCTAGCGCAACATAATCCAACCTAACGTGCCTAGGCCACCGTTAATGGCCTTCCCAGTGCCAAGGAGGATATACTAGAGTACAGCAAAGCGCAGAAAGCCTCACAAGAGCAGCGAACGGCACAAACGTCAAAGATATCATAACCTCACATGACCAAACTTACCCTAACCTAATGTAGGCTAACTAAGCCAAACGAGACGAGAACACTACTGCTGGCCTCCGCAGTGTCAAGCAGATCATACCAGAGCACAGTAGAGCGCAGAGATCCACAGAATAGAGGTGTAAACCACGAAAGTCGTTGCTATGCACACCTAACGAAAACTAACATAACCTAACATAGCCTGGCATAAATCATCTTAACGTGCCGAGACCGCTGTCGCTGCCCGCCTCAGAAGCAAGCAGAGCATATTAGAGCACAGCAGAGGTCAGAAATCCACCGAATAGCAGTATGTAGCACAAAAGTCAATGCTATCCTCTCCTACCCTAATCAAACGTAACATAGCCGAACGTAGCAAATATCTAACTATCGGGCAGAGACCACTGTTACTGGCCTTCGCAGACTCGTGCACAGTAGAGCAATGTAGAGCGTATAAATACGACGAATAGCAGTGTGTAGCACTAAAGTCACAGCTATATTATCCTAATCAGTCCAAACGTAATGTGATCAAACGCAGTCTAACATAACCTAACGTGCCGAGACCACTACTGCTTGATTCTCCGGAGCCAAGCAGAATATGCCACTGCACAGAAGAGCGCAGAGTTCCTCCGAATAGCATTTCATACCACAAAAGTCAAAGCTATCCTATCCAAACCTAATCAAACATAACATAATCAAACGTGACTTGAATCAAACAAACGTGCCACGACCAACATTGCTGGCCTCCCATAGACAAGCAGAACATATTAGAGAATAGTGGAACGCAGGGATGCACCGAATATCAGTGTAGAGCACAAACGTTGGAGATGTCCTTTGCTAACGTAAACAATCGTGACATAACCAAACTTAACATGACAAAGGATAACCTTCCCAGACCATGAATGCTGTCCTCCCGAGAGCCATGCACACCATATTAGGGAAGAGTAGGGCGCAGAAATACATAGAGTCGCAATGCATGCAGAAAAGTCAAAGCAACACAAACCTAACCCATTCCAGCTTAAATCAAACACACGAAACATAGCAAAGATTAACATGCCGCGGCCACAATTCCTTGCATCCCCAGAGCAAGGCAGACCATATCAGAGCGTAGTGGAGCGGAGAAATCCACCAAAAATCAGGGAGTGGCGCCAAAGTGAGAGCTATCCTATCCTAACCTAACCAGTCGTAACACAACCAAACATAACTAAACCAAGCCTAACGTGCCGCCACATCCATTGCTGTTCTCCCCAGGGCCAAGTAGCACATATTAGAGGAGAGTAGAGCGCAGAAATCTATAGAATCGCAGGGTACATCAGAAGTGTCAAAGAAGTCGAAACATAACCAAACTAACTAAACGTAACCTAACATGGCGAAGCTCAACATAACGTGCCGCGACCACTATCGCTGGCCCCTTAGGGCCTAGCAGGTTAGAGTAGAGCACAGTAGAGGGCAGGAATCCACAGAACAAGAGTGTAAAGCACGAAAGTCAAAGTTACACTAACGAGACTTATCCTAACCTAACACAACCAAACGTAAGCTAACCCAAACTAACGTGCCGCGAACACTGTTGCTGGCTCTCCGAGAGGCGAGCAGAGTAGAGTAAAGCAATGTGGATCGTAGGAATCCACCGAAAAGCGGTGTATACCATAAAGGTCATTGCTATCCTCACCTAACCTTTCTAAGCGTAACATAGCACACGAAACTGCTCACCTTATAGCACCGCGGACACTATTGCTGGCATCCACAGATTCGAAGAGATTACAGTAGATCACAGTAGAGTGCTGATATCCACCGAATAGCAGTGTATACCACGAAATTCAAAGTTATCCTGACATTACCCTAGCTACCATAACCCAATCGAGCGAAACATAACTCAATATAACTTGCCGAGACCACTATTACTGGTTTTTCCAGTGCCAAGCTGAACACACTAGAGCACTGTAGAGCGTTGAAATCCAACGAATAGCAGTATACAGCACAAAAGTCAATGTAGTGTATCGTAACCTGGCCAAACGTAACGTATCTATACGTAACATAAGCCAATCGAACATGATGAGACCACTAATGCTGGACTACACAGCGCCAAGCAGGACGTACTAGAGCGCCATAGAACGCAGATATCCACAACACTGCAGTGCAAAGAACAAAAGTAAAATATACCCTTACCTAACCTGGCCGAACCGGACTAACCAAACGTTGTGTAACCCACCATAGCGTGACGAGGACAATATTGTTGGCCCGCCAGATCCGGGCAGAATGTGTTATGGCACAGTAGAATGCTGAAATCCTCCGAACAGCTGTGTATAGCACAAAGTCAAGGCACATCCTATCCTAACATTCATAATCGTAACACAACCAAACGTAGCATATCTCAACATAAAGCACTGCGACCTCTATTTCTGGTCTCCCCAGAACCAAGCAGAATATAATAAGCATACTGTGCAACTGGGGCACAGTAAAGCTCAGAAGTCAACCGCCTTGAAGTGCAAAGCACAAAATTGAAAGATACCCTTGCCTATCCAGGCCGATCCTGACCTACACAAACGTTGTGTAACTCAACCTAAGGCGCCGAGATCACGATTGCTGGCCTCCACAGATCCAATCAGAATACAGCAGAGCACAGTACAGCGCAGAAATGAGCCGCACTACAGTCTAAAGCACAAATGACAGAGATACACTAACACAACCTGGCCTAACCCAACCGAACACTACGTAGCCTTACACAGCATAACGCGCTGATACCGCTATTGCTTTCTTTCTCAGAGCCGGGCTGATCATATTAGAGCACATTGGAGTGCATGAATCCGCCGAATGACGGTGCATAGCACGAAGGTCACAGCTATCATCTCCGAAACTAACCAATTGTAGTCTAACCGAGCGTAACGTAACTGAACCTAACATGCCGAGACCACTGTTGCTGGTTTCCCCATATTCATGCGGAGCGTATAAGAGCACAGTAGAGCACAGGAGTCCTAATAATAGCAGTATATAGCGCAAAGGTCGAAGCTGCGCTCTCCTTCCCTATCCAAACGTACTAAAGCCAAACGTAGCTTATCATTACTTAAAGTTCCAAGACGTATATTACAGGAATCCCAAGAGCCAAGAAGAATTCGCTGGATCACAGTAGAGCCTAGATATCCCTAGAAATAGTCAAAGATATTCTATTCTAACCCTACATAACCTACTGTAACCAAACGTAATGTAACACATCCCGACATGTCGCGAACACTATTTCAGGCCTCCCCGGAGCAAAGCAGAACATATTAGGTCGCAGTAGATCGCAGGAATCCAGCGAACCGCAGTGTATAGAACAAAAGTGAAAGCTGCCCTGTATCAACATAACCTAACATTACATATACACACGTAACATAACTTCACCTAGATTGCCTAGACCACTATTGCTGAACTCGGCAGCGACAACCAGAATGTACTAGGGCACAGTAGAGCGTCGAAACCCGCCGCACTGCAGTGTAAAGCACAAAAGTAGAAGACATTCTAGCCTAACCAGACCTAACATAATATAACCGATCGAAGTCTGACTCAACATAACGTGCCGAGACCACAATTGCTGGCCTACACGGCGCAAATCAGAGCATATTAGAGCACATTAGAGCGCAGAAATCCAACGTATAGCCGCGTACGACACAAAAGAAGAAGCTTTCCTACCCTAACCTAACCAAACGTAGCATTATCGGACGCACCGTAACGCAACCTAACGTGACACGGCAGCTATTACTGGCCTCACGGAACCTAACCAGCGTACAGCAGAGCAATGTAGAACGCCGGAATATTCCGGATAGCAGTGTATAGCTCAAAAGTCATAGATATCCTAATGAAACCAAACCAAACCAAACCTAACAGAACGTATCATAATTCATCCTAACGTGCCGACAGCACTATTCCTGGTGTCCACGGAGTCAAGTAGAGCGTGATAGCGCACAGAAGAGCGCAGGATTTCATAGGATGGAAGCGTATAGCACAGAAGTCAAAGCCATAGTAACCAAACTTAAACAAACCTATCCTGACCAAACGCAACGTAGCTGCGACAAATGTGACACGTCCACTGTTGCTGTCATGCCCAGGGGCAAGCAGATGCTAACATAGTACGCAGAGCGCAGATATAGACAGAATAACAGTGTATGGCGCACAGGTCTGTGCCATCCAAACCAAGCTTAGCTTAACCAAACCTGACCAATCTTCACATATTTCAGCCAAACCTGCCGCGACCGCTATTGCTGGTCTCCCCACAGACAAGCAGATGGTAGTGGAGCACCGCAGTGCACAGATATCGACCGAACAGCAGTTTATAGCACAAGAGTCAAAGATAAACTAACCAAACGTATCAGAACCTCGCCAAGCAATGCGTAACGGAACGCAACCTTGCGTGCCGAGACCACAGTTGCTGACCACCCCAGAACCAGTCAGAACGTACTACAGCGGAGTTGAGCGCAGAAATTCAACGTACAGCAGTGTATAGCACAAAATTTGATGCTTTCCTCTCCTACCCTAACCAATCGTAAAATTACCAAGCGCAGCCTAACAAAACCTATCGTGCCATGACCACTATTACCGGCCTGCCCAGAGTGGAGCAGAGTACATTAGAGCGCAGTAGAGCGCACAAATCCCCCGAATATCAGTGTATAGCGCAAAAGTCAAAGCCACCATCTCCAACCATAACCGAACGTAACATAACCAACCGTAGCGTATCTCAACCTAATGTGAGGAGACCACTGTTCCTGGTCACCCCAGATTCGAGCAGAATATGGTAGGGCGATATAGAGCGCAGGAATCGACGGAATATCCGGGTGTAGCGCAAATGTCAAAGAAAACCTGACCAAGCTTAGCCTACCCTATTCTAGACGAACGAAGCATACAAAAACCGAACGTGCCGCGACCGCAATTGCTGGGGTCTCCTGAGGCAAGCAGAATACGATAGAGCAATGTACAGACTAGAAGTCCATAGCATTGCTGAGTTGAGCACAAATGTCTAAGCAACCCTAAACAAACCCAAAGTAGCACAAAACGACCAAACGTAATACAACTCAATCTAACGTGCCGCAACCAGTATAGCTGGCTTCAAAAGAGCGAAGCAGATCATAACAGAGGAGAGTAGAGCGCAGAAATCCATACAATCGCAGTGTATAGCAAAAAGTAGAAGTTATCTGAACCAAAGCATGGCAAACATAACATAACCAAGCGTAGCGTACCTCAAACTAAATGGCGAGAACACTATTGCTGACTTCCCAAAAGCCAAGCAGAAAATATTAAAACACAGTAGAGCGCAGAATTCCGCGGACAGCTGTGCATAGCACAAGAGTCTAATCTATCCTGTCCTAACCTCTCCAAACGTAACAAAACCGAACGTGGCATAGCTCACTCAAGTATCGAGACCTCTGTTGCTGGCCACCACTGCGACAAGCAGAACGTGCTACTGCACAGGAGAGCGCAGAAGCCCACCGCGTTGCAGTGTATACCGCAAGATTCAAACATACCCTGACCTAAGCTCACCTAACCTAACCCAGGCAAACGTTGTGCAGCACAACATGACGTGACAATTCCAATATTGCAGGCATTCCCAGAGCCAAGCAGAACATATTGGAGCGCGCTATATAGCAGAAATCCACGGAATAGCAGTATATAGCGCTAAAGTCGGGGCTATCGCATCCTAACTATACGAAACGTAGCATAAACGCACGTAACCTTTCTGAACCTAACGCGCCGAGACCACCATTGTTCGCCTCCACAGAGCCAAGCGGAATATTATATAGCACTGTAGAGCGCAGGAAACAAAAGCATTGCAGTGAATAGCACAAAAGGCGTACATATCCTAACCTAGCCAGACATTACCTAACCCTATCAACCGTAGCATTGTTCAACGTTACGTGCCGCTACCACTGCTCCTGTTCATCCCAGAGCGAAGCAGAATGTCATCGAGCTCAGTAGATCACATGAATCCACCGAATAACACTTTATTGCACGAAAGTAGGTGCCATCCTATCCAAACGTTGCCAAACATAACATAACCAAACATAACATGGCCCATGCTAACGCGCCACGTCCACTATTGCTTGTCTCCACAGAGACGAGCGGAACATATTAGAGGACAGTGGAACGCAGAAATCCACAGAATCGCAGTGTACATCCCAAACGTCAAATAAATCCAACCCATGCCATCCTAACCTAACTCAACTATTCGGAACACATCTCATCCTATCGTGCCGAGACCACCATTACTGGCCACCCCAGAGCCAAGTAGGACACATTAGAGCACCAAGAATCCACCAAATAGCAGTGCATGGCACAAAAGTTTAACCTACTCATTCCTATCCTGGCCAAACATGGCATAAGTTAACGTAGCATGGCTCAGACTCACGTGCCGAGACCACTGTTGCTGGCGTCCGAAGAGACAAGCAGAATTTACCAGAGCACGGTTGAGAGCAGGCACCCAATGCATTGCTGTGTGTAGCTTAAAGGTCAGAGATGCCATAACCAAACCCGACCCAACCTTACCTAACCAAACGCAGTGTAACACAACATAACGTGCCGCGACCTCCACTGACGGCCTTCGTACAGCCAAGCAGAGCATATTAAAGCACATTAGAACCGAGAAATCCGCCGTAGAGCTCTGTAAAGCACAAAAGACAAAGTGGCCTATCCTGGCGTAGCCAGACATGTCATAACCAATCGCAACATAATTCAACCTAACACAACGAGGCCTCCATTGCTGGCCTCCACAGAGGCAAGCCGTATATATTAGGGAGCAGCAGTGCACAGAGATCCCCCGCATGGTAATAAATAGCACAAAAGCCGTAGATATCCTAGAATATCCTGACCCAAGTTAACCCAACCAAACGTAGCATGGCTCACCACAACCGTCCTCGACTGCGGCTTCTGGCATACCCGGAGGCAAATAGAATATTGTAGAATACAGTGGATCACAGAAATCCGCCGAAAAGCAGTGTACATAACGAAAGTCAAAGCAATCCTAACCAAATTTTACCAGCCTATCCGAGCCCAACGTAACCTAACTGAAACTACCGTGCCACGACAACTCATGCACGCCTCCCCTGAGCCAAGCAGAATATAGCAAAGCACAGCAGAGCGCAGAAATCCACCGCGTTGCTGCGAATAGCATAAAAGTCGAAGACATCCGTACCTAATCTGACCTAACCTAACCTAACCAAACGCAGCGTAACTCAACAGAGAGTGCGGCCCCATTATTGCCGGCCTCCCCTAAGTCGAGCAAATTATAGACGAGTAACATAGAGCGCATAGATTCACCGAATATCAGTGTATAGCGCAGAAATGGAAAATATCCTAACCCTACATGGCCTGACCTAACCGAACCAAACGTAGCAGAGCTAATCACATCCTTCCGCGACTGCTGTTCTGGCATACCCGGAGGCAAGCAGGATACAGTAGAGCACAGTCGAGCGCAGATAATTTCCGAGTGGCAGTGTACCGCACGAAAGTCAAGGCTATCCTTACCGAACTTATCCTAACCTGAACTAACCAAACGTATCCTAACGCAGCCCGAGTTGCCGAGCACAACCTTGCTGGCATTCCCAGGGCTAAGCAGCATATATTAGAGGGCAGTGGAGTGCAGAAGTCCTCCGAATAGCAGTATACAGCACGAAAGTCTAAGTTAACCTGACCGAGCATAACCTGACCTAAGCTAACCAAACGTAACATAGCACAACACAACCTGCCGAGACTACTATTGCTGGCCTCCCCAGATCGAGGCGGAAAGTACTAGAACACAGCAGATCGCGGAGATCCGAGGATGACAGTGTATAGCACAAAGGACTAAACTACCCTATCCTAACCTCACCGAACGTAACACAACCGAACGTATCATATCTCTGCCTAACATGCTGAGACCACTAGTGTTGGCCTGTCACGCCCCGCGCAGGATATGCTAGAGTGCAGCTGAGTGCAGAAATCAACCTCATTGCAGTGCACATCGCAAAAGTCAAACATAGCCTGATATAACACGTCCCAACCGAACCTGCCCAAACGTAATTTAAGTCAACATAACCTGACGATGCCAATATAGCTGGATTCCCCGGAGCCAAGCGGAGCATATTAGAGCGCATTAGAGCGCAGAAGTCCATCGAGTAGCAGTGTGTAGCGCAAAAGTCAAAGCAATCCTATCCTAATATATCCAATCTTGAAATGGCCAATCGTAACACTACCAAAACTAACGCAACGCGACCACAATTTCTGGCCCCCCAAGAGCCAAGTAGAAAATATTAGAGCACAGTGGAGCGCATAATCCCGCCGCATTGAGGGGTACAGCACAATGGTCAGATATACCCTGACCTAACATATCCTAACCGATCCGGTCCGAATTTAGACTAACTCAACATAACCTTACGACACCAGTATTGCTGGCTTCTCCAGAGCCAAGCGGAGCACATTAGAGCACACTAGAGCGCACAAAGCCAACCAATTGCTGTGAATGGCGCAAAAGTCGAAGGCATCCTATCATGACGTGACCCAGAATGACCTAACGGAACGTAGCATAGCACATCACATTGTGACACGACCACTGCTGCAGGCGCCCCGAAGCAAGTACAACATAGTAGAGCACAGTAGGAGACAGGAGTCTACGACATAGTAGTGTATAGTATGAAGGTCAAAGCTGTCCTCAGCAAATTAAACCGAAACTTATCAAACCAAACGTAACCTAACTCAATCTAACGTGCCACTACCAACACTGCTCGCTCCCCAGAGTCGAGCGAAGTATAGTAGAGCAATTTAGAGCTCGGAAATGCTGCGACCAGCAGTGTACAGCACAAAAGTCAAAGAAACCCGAACCAAATCTTCCTAACCTAACCCAGAGATACGTAGCATAGCTAAGCCTAACGCGACGAGACTACTATTACTGGCCACCACAGATCCAATCGGACCATAATAGAGCAAATTAAACCGCAGAAATTATCCGAATAGCAGTGTATAGGACAAAAGTCAAAGTAGCCTATCCTAACCAAGTAAAATAGACCTAACCTAACCTATGCAGACGTAGTATAACTCAACGTAGCGTGACGAAAACCACAATGCTGGTCTCTGCAGGGACAATCAAAGCATACTAGGGCACACTAGGGAACAGGAATCCACCGAATAGCAGTGCAAAACACAGAAGTCAACGTTGCCTATCTCAACCTAGCCAAACGTGACATTCCTAAACGTACCATAGATCAACCTAACATGACGAGACAATCATTGCTGGCATTCACTCAGACAAGCAGGATGTACTGGAGCACAGTAGTGCGGGGAAATCCACGGATAGCAGTGTATAGTACAAGAGTCAAGGCTATCGTATCCTAACCTACCCGAACGTGGCATAATCGAACGGAGCCTAACATACACTATCGTGCCGTGGACACAATTTCCCGCCACCATTGAGTCCAACGGAGTATATTAGCGCAATGTAGATCGGAGTAATCCACCGAAGAGCAGTGTATAGTACAGAAGTTGAAGATACCCTAACCTAACCTGACCTATACCCAACCTAACCGAACGTAGCATAACTCAAAATAAAGTACCCCGAACACAGCTGGTGGCATCTCCGGAACCAAGCAGAATTCAGCAGAGCACTCTAGATCACTGCAGACCACCGAAAAGCAGTGTATAGCACGAGAGTCAAAGACACACTAACCAAACTTAACATAACCGCACACAACATAACGTGCCAAGGCCTCCATTGATCGCCTTCTCAGAGTCGAGCAGAGAATAGTGGAGTAATGTAGAGGGCATAAATGCACCGAATAGCAGTGTGTATCACAAAAGACAGAGAAACCATGACCAGTACTTCCTAAACTAGCCCAACGTAGCTTGACTCAACCTGTCGCGCTGGAACCACTACCTCTGGCCACCACAGAGCCAAGCAGAGCAGATCAGAGCACAGCGGAGGTCAGAAAACAACCGAATAGCATTGTATGGCACGAGAGTCTGAGCAATTCTCTCCTAACATGTCCAAATGTGTCATAAGCAAACATAGCCAAACTAAACCAAACGCGCCGGGACCGCTATTGCTGGTATCTCCAGAGACAAGCAGAATATACAAGAGAACAACAGTGCCCATAGATCCACGGCATTGCAGTGTATAGCACAATAGTCGAACGTACGCGGACCAAAGCTTATCCCACCTAACCTATCCAAACGTCGTATACCATAACACTAAGAAACAGGACAAATATTGCTGGCCTTCCCAGAGCCAAGCAGAATATACTACAGCCCAGTAGAGTGCAGAAATCCACCCCATTGCAGCGTACAGCACAATGGCCAGAGAAATTATAACCTAACATGCCGTAGCCTAACCTAACCAAACGTAGTCTGACACAACATAACGTGCCGTGACAGATATTGATGGCCTCCGCGAAGCCATGCAAAGCATATTAGAGCATAATAGGGCGCAGGGATCCAACGAATATCCGTGTATAGCGCAAAAGCCAAAGCAGCTTATCCTATCATAGCCAGACGTAGCATATCCAAAACGTAACCTATGTCATGCTGACATGACCAGAAAATCATTGCTGGCCTCCACAGAGGAAAGCAGAATGTACAAGAGCGCAGTTGTGCGCAGAAATACACTGCAAAGCAGTGAACAGCATAAAGGTCGACGGTATCCTGACCTAACGTGATCAAACGTATCCTAACCAAACGTTGCATAACTGAACATGACGTACCTAGCCGGGTATTTCTGGCCTCCCCAGAGCCAAACAGGATATACTGGAGCACAGCAGAGCGCAGAAATCCATCTCATTGCAGGGAATAGCTGAAAAGCTGTATATAGCCTAACCTAACCTGACCTAACCTAACCTAACAAAAGGTGGAGTGGCTCAAAGCAACGTAGCGCGGCCACTCCTCCTGGCCTCCCCATAGCTAAGCAGTATGTAGTAGAGTATAGAAGACCACAGAATTGCAACGAATAACTGTGCGTAGCACGAAAGTCCAAGATACCCTAACCAAACATAGCTTAACCTGAACTATCCAATCATAACATAACTGAACCTAACGTGCGACGGCCACAATTGCCCGCCACCCCAAGGTCGAGCAGAATATAGTAGAGCAATGTAGAGCGCTGAAATCCTCCGAATTGCAGTGTACAGGACAAAAGTCGAAGATACCATGACCTAAGCTGACCTTACCTACCCTAACCAAACATAACCTCACCCAACCTTACGTGCCGAGGTCACGATTGCTGGGCTCTCCAGAGCCATGTAAAGTATACCAGAGCATAGCAGAGCCCAGAACCCAGCGCGTTGCCGTGCATACCGAAAAAGTCGAAGATACCCATACACTACATGCCCTAACCAAACGTAACCAATCGTTGCACAGCTCAAAGTAACGTGCCGAGACCACTATTGCTGCACTCCCCAGAGCCAGGCGGAACGAGCTAGAGCACACTAGAAGGCAGAAGCCCAGCGAATAGCAGTGTATAACACAAAGGTCAAAGCTATCCTGTCGAGATATATCCAGTCTTAACATAGGCAAACGTAACATAAATCAAACTAACGTATCGCGACCGCTATTGCTGGCCTCCACAGAGTCAAGCAGAATGGACTAGAGCACAGTAAAGCGCAGAAATCCACCGCATTGCAGTGAGCAGCACAGAAGTCGAAGGTGCCCTAGCCTAACCTGACCTAACCTAACAGATGCAGTCGTATCTTAAATCAACATAACGTGTCGCGAACACTGCTTCCGCCCTCCACAGGTTATATTAGAGCACAGCAAACCACAGAAACCCACCGTATAGCCGTGTACGGCACGAAAGCCAACGCTACCCTATCCAAACTCAACATAACCTTGCCTGCTCAAACGTAACCTAACACAACCTAACGTTCCACGAGCACAGCTGCTCGCCTCCCCAGAGTCGAGCAGATGACAGTAGAGCAGTGTGAAGCGTAGAAGTAGGCCGTATATTAGTGTACAACGCAAACGCAAATGAAATCCTAACCAAGCCTTCCTAATCCAACCTAACGAAACGAAACCTATTTCATCATAACGTACGGAGACCACCATTAATGTCAAGCAAAGGTTCAAACAGGGCATATTAGAGCGCAGTAGATGGCAAAGACCAACCTAATAGCAGTGTATAGCGTGAATGTCTAATATACACTATCCTAGCCTGACCAAACGTAACAAAAGCGAACCTAACGCATTACAATATAACGTGCCGCGACCACTGCTGCTGGCATCCGCGGAGACAAGCAGAATATAGTAGAGCACCGCAGATCACAGAAATCCACCCAAAAGCAGTGCGTAGCACGAAATTTAGAGTAGGCTATCCTAACCTAGCCAAACGTAACATGACGAAACCACTGCTGTTGGCATCCCCAGAGCCAAGCAGAGGAGATTAGAGCGCATTAGGGCGCAGAAATCCGCCAAATTGCAGCGAATGGCACAGAAGAAATGGTAGCCTATCCTAACCTAGCCAAACGTAAAGGATCCGAACTGAACCTAACTCAACTATCATGACGATGCCGCAATTGCTTGCCTCCACAGAGGCAAGCAGAATGTACTGCAGCAGAGTAGAGCACAGAAATCCATCGCATTGCGGTGTAGAGCACAAGAGTCAAAGGTACCCTAAACTAACCTGAACCATCGTAACCTAGCCAAAAGGAGTCTATCTCAACACAACATGCCGCGACCGATGTTGATGGCCCTCGTAGTGCCAATCAGAGCAGTCTAGGGCACATCAGGGCGCAGAAATCCACCGAATAGCAGACTATAGAAGGAAAGTCGAAGCTACCATAACCACACTTAACCTATCCTAACGTAATCAAACAACACGTAACTAAACGTAACGTGCTACGAACACCATTGCTCGCCTCCCCTGTTTCTAGCAGTTTATAGTAGAGCAATGTGTAGTGCAGAAATCCACCGAATAGAAGTGTGCAACACAAAGTTCGTGGATACCATTGCCTAACCCTTCCTAACCTAACCTAACCTATCGTAGCATAGCCCGACATAGCGACCCACCACCACAGCTGCCGGCATTCCCGGGGCCAAGCAGAATACAGCAGAGCAACTTAGATCCCAGTAATCCACTGAGAAGCAGTGTATGGCACGAAAGTCAAAGCCATCGTAACCAAACTTAAGCTAACTTAACCTAGCCAAACATAACCTTATGCAACCTAGGGTGCCACGGCCACTGTTTCTCGCGTCCCCGGAGTAGAGCAGAGTGTAGTAGAACAACTTAGACCGTCGCAATCCAACAAATATCGGATTAAAGCACAAGAGTCAAAGAAATCCTTATCGAACCCTCCTCACCTAACCTAACGAAACGTAACATAACCAAACCTAACGTGCCGAGACCACTATTACTGGCCTCCCCGGAGCCAAGCAGATCATACTAGAGCACATTAGAGCGCAGAAATGCAGGGAATAGCAGTGTACAGCATAATGGTCGAAGATGTCCCCACCAAATATATCCAATCTTAACATAACCAGAAATAACGTAACACAACCTAACGTACCCCGACCGCCATTGCTGGGCTCCACAGAGTAGAGCAGAACTTACTAGAGGACAGCAGGGCGCGGAAGTTCATAGAATCACAGTGTACAATACAATAGTCATATGTATCCAGACCTAACCCAAGCTAGCGTAGCATAACCAAACGTAGCCTAAGTCAACGTAACGTGCCGCGGCCACTACTTCCGGCCTCCCTAGTGCCAACCAGAATATAGTAGAGCACAGTCGACCGCAGAAATCCACCGAACAACAGCGGATAACACGAAAGTCAGAGCTGCCCTTACTAAAATAACCCAACATATACTAACCAATCGTAACATAACCCAACCTAACGTGCCGAGGACATTACTGCATGCATTTCCAGGGCTAACCACAACACAGTACAGCGCAGATATACTCCGAACGTCAGAGTGAAGCACGAAAGTCTAAGCAAACCTGGCCGTGCTTAACCCAACCTGACCCAACCAAAAGCGAGCTATCTCGACCTAACGTGCCGAGGCCTCTACCACTGGCCACCCTGAATCCAGCAGAAAACACACCTCATTGCAGTGTATGACTCGAAAGTGGAACATACCCTGACATAACATTGCCTAACCTAACACACCCAATCGTAGTGCAACCAAGCATAACGTGGCAAGACTTATACTGCTGGCCTCCCAGGGAAAAGCAGATCATATCGGAGCATGTCAGTGCTCAAAAGTCCACCGAATAGCGGTGTGCAGCACAAAAGACGAAGTAGCCTATACTAAGCAAACCAAACGTAACATAAGCAAACGTAGCTAGGCACAACCTATCGTGCCGAGACCACTATTGCTGGCCTTACAGAGTAAAGCAGAATACACTAGAGGACAGCAGAGCGCAAACATCCAACGTATTGCATTGTATAGCACAGAAGTGAAACGTACTCTGACCTAACATGACCAAACCAATCCCACACGAACGTGGCGTAGCCAAACATAACTTGACTAGATCAATATTGCTGGCCTACCCAGCGACAAACAGAGCGTACTAGAGCACATTAGAGCGCAGACACCCACCGAGTAGCAGTGTACAGCACAATAGTCTATGTAGCAGCACCTAACCTAGCCAAACATAACACATTCAAACGGAGCACAAGCCAACCTTACACGACGTGACCGTTATTGCTGGCCTGCCCAGAGCAAACCAGAATAAATTAGAGCAGAGCAGAGCGAAGAAATCCACCGCTTCGCAGTGTAAAGCACAAAAGTCGAACATTTCCTGACATAGCCTTACCATACCTAATCCACCCAAACGTAGTGTAACTAAACATAACATGACGAGACAAGTATTACTGGCATCCGCGTTAGAGCAACTTAGAGCGCAGGAGTCCACGGAATAGCAGTACATAGCACAAATGTCAAAGTAGCCTATCCTAACCTAGCCAAAAGTAACGGACCCAATCGGAGCCTAACACAGCCTAACACGATGGGGCCGCTATTGCTGCCCTGCAAAGAGACTAGCGGAATATACTATAGCACTGTAGAGCGCAGAAATCCACCGCATTGCAGCGAGCACGAAAGCCGTTGATATCCTAGCATAGCCTGAACTAACATAACCTAACCTAACGTGACCTAACCAAATGTAACGTACTGCGGAGAGTGCCCCCGGCAAAGACGTATAGTCTAGCAGAATATAGTAGAGAACAGTAGATAACAGAAATCCTCCGAATAACAGTGTATGGCACGAAAGGCAAAGCTATCCGGACAAAACTGCACATAACCTGACATAACCAAACATACCCTACCTCAAGCTAACTTGCCACTACCACGAATGCTGGACTCCCCACAGTCGTGCTGAATATAGTAGAGCAATGTAGAGCACAGAAGTTCGCGGAAATGCAGTGTAGCGCACGAAAGTCAATGTCATCCTGACCAAACTTATCCTAACCTAACCTAACCAAACATAACTTAACTCAAACTAACGTGCCACGTCATCTTTTGCTCGCCTCGAAAAAGTGGAGCGGAGTATAGTAGTGCAATGTAAAGGGCGGGCATCCTCAGGATAGCAGTGTATTGATCAACATTCCAAGAAGTCCTAACGAAGCCTTCCGCACCTAAGCCAACGAAACATAACCTAACACAAACTAACCTGCCGGAATTACTATTGCTGGCCATTCCAGGGCCAAGCAGAACATATTACGGTACAGCAGGGCGCTGAAACCCACCGACTAGCAGCGATGGCACAAAATTCCAAGCCATTATCTCCTAACCAGACCAAGCTTAACATAAGCAAACGTACCTAGACTAACCTAACGTGCCGAGGCCAATTTTGCTGGCACGCCCACAGTCAAGCAAGATATACTAGAGCACAGTAGATCGTAGAAATGCGCATATAGCTGTGATTAGCACAAAGGTCGTAGATATCCGTGCCTGCCCCATGTTAACATAACCTAACAAAACGTAGTCCAACTAAACATACCGTGCTGAGACCGCTAATGTTGCCCTCCCCAGGTCCAGGCAGGTCATACTAGAGCAGAGAAGAGCGCGGAAATCCGCCGAACAGCAGTGCACAACACAGAAGTTGAAGCTATGCTAACCAAACATGGCCTAACCCAACCTGGCCGAACGTCACCTGACCCATCACAACGAGACGAGGCCACTATTGCGGGCCTTCCAGAACCATGCTGAAGATATTAAAGCACTGAAGAGCGCGGAAATCCGCCGAACAGCAGTGCACAACACAGAAGTTGAAGCTATGCTAACCAAACATGGCCTAACCCAACCTGGCCGAACGTCACCTGACCC
>NW_016910577.1:0-1829 GCF_001483705.2 Eufriesea mexicana
TTCTGCACTCGGCTGTGGCCACATATGCTCTGCTTGACTCTGGGGGTGCCAGCAATAGAGGTCTGGGTACGATAGTTTGCGTTATGCCACGATTGGTTAGGATATGCTTGTTTGGTTAGGTCTGGAATGCTATCACTTTCGTGTTATACTGTGTTATTCCGTGGAATTCTGCGTCCTACTGTACGCTACCATACTCTGCTCGAATCTGAGGAGGTGTGCAATAGTCGTCGAGGCAGGTTACCTTGATTAATGTTACGTTTGGTTACGTTACGGTTTGTTAGGATAGGAAACGGTGGCTTCAACTTTTGTGCCATACGCTCCAATTCGTTTCGATTCTGCGCCACGCAGTGCTCTAATAAGCTCTGCCATGCCATGAGGATGTCAGAAATTGTGTTGCAGGCACGTCAGTTTCTGTTATGCTCGGTTGGTTATGTTACACTTGATCAGGATATGATAGGACAACTTTGACTTTTGTGCAATACACTGCAGTTCGGAGAATTTCTGCGCTCCTCGTTGCGCCGGTCTACTCTGCTAGACTCTGGGGAGACCAGCAATAGCGCATGTGGCACGAATGATTGGCTATGTTGCACTTCGTTAGGTTAGGTTATGTTACGCTTGGCTAGGATGGCTTTGACTTTTGTGTTACACGTTTCAATTCGGTGGATGTCTGCACTCTACTGTGCTGTAATACGTTCTACTCTGCACTGCGGAGACCAGCAATAGAGGTCTCGTCTCTATAGGTTTAGCTATCACACCTTTGACTAGGTTACGCTAGGACATGTTAGGCTATGGTATATTAGACTTTTGTGCTATACATTTCTACATGGTCGCTTTCTGCGGTCTAGTGTGCTCTGGTATATTCTGCTTGTCTATGTGGGGGGCAGCAGTAGTGCTCTCGGCACGTTGGGCTTAGTTAGGTTGTGCTTGGTTATGTTAAGTTTGTTGTGGTTAGGATAGGGTGGCCTAGACTTTTGTGCTGTACACCGCCCTTCGGTGGATTTCTGCGCTCTACATTGCTCTGCTATACCCAGCTCGACTCTCGTGAGGCCAGCAATAGTTGTCGCAGCACATTAGGTTCAGTTATAATACGTTTGGACATGTGACGCTTGGTCAGGTTTGTGGAGGATAAATTTGATTTTTGCGTTATACACCCACATTCGGAGGACTTCTGCGTTCTACATTGCTCTAATATCCTCCGCTTGCCACTGGGAAGCCAGCGACGCTGACCTCGGCACCTCATGTTGACTTAAGGTACGTTCGGTTAGGTTAGGATAGGACACGTTGGGCTATAATTTCTTCCACTTTTGTGCTACACAAGGCAATGCGGAGGATTACTGCGCTCTACTGTGCTCTATCATATTCATCTTGGCACTGGGGAGGATAGCAATAGTGGTCTCGGCACGTTAGGCTGAGTTGTGCTACGTTCGATTGCGTTACGTATGGCTACGTTAGGATAGGGTGGCGTCGACTATTGTGCTATGCGCTGTGATTCTATTGATTTCCGTGCTCTACTGTGCTCTAATACGTTCTGCTCGGCACTGGGCAGGCCAGCAATTGTGGACTCGGCTCGTTAAGTTGAGATACGTAACGGTTGGTTATGTTACGTTTGGTTAGGTTAGGGTACGATAGCTTTGACTCTTTTGCTACACACCGCTGTTCGGTGGGCTTATGCGCTCTGCATTGCCCTAATATGATTTGCTTGGCTATCGGGCGGGCAGCAAAAGTGGTCTCGGCACGTAAGGGTGTGCTAGGTCACGTTAGTTTACGTTACGTTTGATCAGGTTTCGAAAGAATAGTTTTGACTTTTTTGCTACACACAGACATGCGGA
>NW_016910577.1:9071-14695 GCF_001483705.2 Eufriesea mexicana
TGTTACGTTTGGTTAGGTTAGGGTACGATAGCTTTGACTCTTTTGCTACACACCGCTATTCGGCGGGCTTATGCGCTCTGCATTGCCCTAATATGATCTGCTTGGCTATGGGGCGGGCAGCAAAAGTGGTCTCGGCACGTAAGGGTGTGCTAGGTCACGTTAGTTTACGTTACGTTTGATCAGGTTTCGAAAGAATAGTTTTGACTTTTTTGCTACACACAGACATGCGGAAGATTTCTGCGCTCTAGGGTGGTCTAATATATTCTGCTTGACTCATGCGGGGCAAGCATTCGTGGTCTCCGCACGTTAGGTTGAGTTATGTGACGCTTGGCATGGCTAGGTTTGGCTAGCTTAGGTTAGGATACCTTTGCCTTTCGTGGTCTAATCTGTTGTTCGTTGGATTTCTGCGCTCCACTGTGCTCTAGTATGTTCTGCTTGACTCTAGCGAGGCCAGCAATTGCGGTCTCGGCGCGTTAGGTTGTGTCACGATACGTTCGGCTGCGTTAGGCTACGTTGCGTTAGGATTGGATGGCTTTGACTTTCATGTTATAAACTGTTATTAGGCGGAACACTGCGCTCGACTGTGCTCTTCTATACTCTGCACGCGTCTGGGGAACCCAGCAACAGTGGTCGCGGCACGTTACTTTGAATTACGTTACGCTTGGTTTTGCTACGATCAGTGAGGCTAGGAATCGACGGCTACAACTTATGTGCTATACATTGCTATACGGTGTACTTCTTGGCTCCACTGTGCTCTAATATTCTCTGCTTTGCTCTGGGGAGGCCAGAAATTTTGTCCGTGCGCGTTGGATTGTGTCATGTTACGTTTGGTTACGTTACGTTCGGTTTTGTTACGTTTAGTTAGGTTAGGGTAGGGTTCGTTTGACTCTTGTGCTTTGCACTGCAATGCTGTGGACTTCTGCTCAGTAATGTGGTTTTGTATATTCTGATAGGCTCTGGGGAGGTCAGCAATTGTGGTCTTAGCTCGTTAGGTTAGGTTATGTTACGATTGGATATGTTATGTGCGGTTTGGTTAGGCTGGGAAATCTTTGACTTTTGTGGTGTAAGCCGCCTTTCGGTGGATTTCTGCGCTCTACTGTAATCTCGAGTGCTCTGGTTTGCTCTGCGGTGGCCGGAGATAGCTGCCGCGTCTCGTCGGCTTGAATTGGGTCACGTTTGGTTATGTTATATTTGCTTGGACCAGATTTGGTTATCACTGACCTTTCTGCTACACCGTGCGTCCTTCGGATTTCGGCTCTCCCCTATACTCCAATATGTTCTGCTTTGCTCCGTGGAGTCCAGCACTGCTGGTCACCGCACGATAGGTTGAGTTAGATTACGTTTGGTTAGGTTTGGTTAGGTTGGGTCTGGTTTGGATAGGTTTGACTTTTGGGCTATACACTGCCATTCGTTGGATTTTTGCGCTCTACTGGACTCTAATGGTCGCTGCTTTGCGCCCGGGAGGCCAGCAATAATCGTCCCGGCACGTTAGATTGAGGTCGTCTGCGTTCGGTTCGGTCACGCTTTGATATGTTACGATTGAATAGCTATGGCTCTTGCGCTATACACTGCCATTCGCTGGATTTCTACGCTCCACTGTGATCTAATATTCCATGCTTTGCTCTGGGAATTCCAGAAATATTGTCCGCCGCGCTTTAGGTCTTGTTAGGCTACGTTTGGTTAGGTTAGGTTCATTTGGGATGAGTTAGGTTGTATTTGACTTTCGTGCTATACACTGCCATCCTATGGACCTGAGTGCTCTACTGTGCTCTATCATATTCTGCTTGCCTCTGGGCAAGCCAGTAATAGTGGTCGCGACACGTCATGTCTAGTTGTTCTATGTTGGGTTTGGTTAGATTAAGCACGGTTAGGTTAGGTCATGTCTGACTTTTGTGCTACACATTGCGGTTTGGTGGCTTCCTGCGCTCTACTGTGCTCCACCAGACTCTGCTCGACTCTGGGGAGGCCAGCAATTGCGGTCGTGTCACGACAGGCTTTGTTAGGCTATGTTTGGTAATATCACGGCTCGTTAGGGTAGGAGGTGGTAGCTGTGGCTTTTGCACTATACACCGCTGTTCGGAGGATTTCTAGGCTCTACATTGCTCTACTGCACACTGCTCGCCTCGTGGTCGACCAGTAATATTTGCCTCGGCAAGTTTGGTTGGGTTAGGCTACGTTTAGTTAGGCTACATTAGCATGGGTTAGGTTCACAGGGCTTCGACTTTCGTCGTATAAACTGTTTTTCGGCGGACATCTGCGATCTACCGTGCTATAATATTTTCAGCTTAGCCCTGGAAAGGCCTGCAATAGTGGTCCCGGCACATTACGTTGAGTCACGTTACGTTCGGTTAGGTTGGTTTAGGGTAGTTTTGTTTGGATAGCTTTAACGTTTGCGCTGTACACTACTATTCGCTGGATTTCTGCGCTCTGGTATGCTCTAGTAAGTCCAGCTTGTATCTGGGGAGGGAAAAAGTGGCGGTCTCGGCACGTTATTTTGAGTTATGTTACGTTTGGGTATGTTACGGTCGGTTAGGCTTGGAGATGATAGCTTGGACTATAGTGCTATTGTCTGCGGTTTGGTGGATTTCTGCTCCATACAGTGCATTAATGTTCTCATCTTGGCTCTGGCAAGGCAAGCAAGGATAGTATCGGCACGTCATGATGAGTCACGCTACGTGCGGTTAGGTAGGGTTAGGTTACGTTTGGTAAGGATAGCTTTAACTTTAGTGCTGTACATTTCTCTTCGGTGGATTCCGGCGCCCTGCTGTGCTCTCGCATGTCCAGCTTGGCTCTGGGGAAGGCAAAAATAGCGGTCTCGGTACGTTACGTTGAGTCAGGCTACGTTCGGCTGTGTTCTGTTGTTTCCGGTTATGTTTGGGTAGCTTCGACTTTTCTCACATACACTGCGATTAAATGGATCTTTGCGGTCTACCTTGCACTAGTGTTTTCCGCATGTCTCTGGGGAGGCCAGAAATAGTGGTCGCATCTCTTCAGTATAGGTTAGGATACTTCCGATTATATTACGATTCTCTAGTTTAGGAGAGGATATATTTGACTTTAGTTCCATACTCTGTTATTAGGCTGATTCCTGCTCCCGACTGTACCTTAATATTTTCAGCTTAGCTGTGGGAAGACCAGCAATAGCGACCTCGGCACATTATGTTGAGTCACGTTAAGTTCGGTTAGGTTGGTTTAGGATAAGTTTGGTCATGATAGCTTTAATTTTTGTGATGCACGCTGCTATTCGGTGGATTTCTGCGAACTGCTGCGCTCCAGTATGTCCTTATTGGATCTGGGGAGGCCAGAAATAGTGGACACTTCACGTTAGGGAAAGTTAGGATACGTTCGGTTATGTTACGATTCTCTATGTTAGGAGAGGAGAGCTATGCCTTTAGTGCTATTATCTACTAATTGGTGGATTTCTGCGCCCTACAGTGTTCTAATATTTTCAGCATCTCTCCGTCAAGGCCACCGATTATGGTCGCAGCACGTTATGATGTGTCAGGCAAGCTTCGGTTAGGTAGGATAGTGCTAAGTTTGGTCAGGTTAGCTTCAACTTCTGCGCTGCACACAGATATTCGGTGAAGTCCTGCTTGGCTCTGTGGATGCCAGAAACATTGGTCGCAGCACGTCAGTGTAGGTTGGGATACGTCCGGTTATGTTACGAATCTCAAGCTTAGGAGAGGATAGCCTTAACTTTAGTGCAATAATCTTACGTTAGGCGGATTTCTGCACCCGACAGTGCCTTAATATTTTCAGCTTGGCTTTGGGAATGTCAGAAATAGTGGTCTCGGCTCATGATGTTGTGTCGTGTTACGTTCGAATAGGATGGGTCAGCCTAAGTTTCGTCGGGGTTGCCTTAACTTTTGTGCTGTACACTGCCATTCGGTGAACTTCTGCGCTCTACTGTGCTTTCGCATGTTCTGCTTGGCTCTGGGGAGATCAGCAACAGTGGTCTCGGCACGTTAGGTTGAGACGGACAACGTCCGCTCATATTACGTTTGGTTATGTTTGGACGGGGTAGCTTTGTCTTTCGTGCTGTAAACTGCTATTCGGTGGATTTCTGCGCTCTACTGTGCTGTGGTGTGCTCTGCTTGGCTCTGGGGAGAACGGCAATAGTTCTCCCGGCGCGTAAAGTTTAGTTATGTTACGTATGTCTAGGGTACGTTTGGTTAGTTTAGGTTACGGTAACTTTGACTTGTGTGCTGTACGCTGATTTTCGTTGGTTTTCTGCGCTCTTCATTACTCTACTATACTCTGCTCGACTCTGGGGGACCAGCAATAGTGGTCTCGGCACGTTACGTCGAGTTAGGTTACGTTTGGAAACGCTATGTTCGTATGGGTTGGGTTCGGTTAGATACTGCTTTCGTGGTTTGCGCTGCTAATCGATGGATTTCCACGGGACACTGTGCTCTAATACGCTCTGCTTGTTTCTGGGGATGCCGGCAATGGTGATCTCGGTACGTTATGTTGAGTTATGTTACTTATAGTTAGGGTGCGTTTGATTAGGGTACGATAGGGTAACTTTGACTTGTGACCTATACGCAGATATTCGTTAGACATCTGCGCTCTGCATTGCTCTAGTCTACTCTGCTCGACTCTGGAGAAACCAGGAATAGTGGTGTTGGCCCGTTATGCTAAGTTGGGCTACGTTTGGTTACGTTATGTTGTTCTGGGTTAGGTTCGGGTAAATTCTACTACCGCGGAATGCGCTGCTATTCGGTAGATTTCTGCGGACTACTGTGTTCTCATATGTTCTGCTTGGCCCTGGGGAAGCCAGTAATAGAGGTATCGTCACGGTAGGGTGAGATATGATACGTTTGGTTAGGTTACGTATGCCCTGGTTAGGTTTGGATATCTTCTATCTTTCTGCCTTACGCGGAGAATCCATGGATTTCTGCTCTCTACTCTCCACTATTATGCTCTGCTCGGCTCTGCGGTGGCCAGCTATGCTCATCGCGTCACGTCTGGTTGTGTGACGATACGTCCGCTGATGATACGTTTGGTTAGGTTGAGAGAGGATAGCTTTGACTTTTGTGCTATAAACTGCTATACCGTGGATTTCTGCGCTCTCATGTGATCTAATATGCTCTGCTTGGCAGCGGAGAAGCCGGCAATAGTGCGGTCGGCACGTTTGGTTGAGCTTGGATACGTTTGGTAGTGTTATGATTGGCTGGGTTATGATACGTTACCTTCGACTTTTGTGCTGCATGCTGCTTTTCGGTGGATTTCTTCGCCCTACTCTTCTCTGATATACTCTGCTTGGCTCCAGTGAGGCCAGCAATATTGGAGGTGGCGCGTTAGTTTGTGCTCTGTACGTTTGGTAATGTAACGATTTGTTAGGTCAGGATATGTTGCCGCTCACTTTTGTGCTACATGCTGCTTTCCGATGGGATTCTCCACTCTACTGCGCTCTAATATGCTCTGCTTTGCTGTGCGGCGTCCGGAAATTTTGTCCGCGGCATGTTAGGCTGAGTTAGGATACGTTGGGCTAGTTTATGTTAGCATGGGTAAGGTTACTGTAGCTTTGATTTTTCTGCTATACAATGTGATTCTATGGACTCCTGCACTGTATTGTGCGTTGACAATCTCTGCTTGTGTCTGTGAACACCAGGAATGCTTGT
>NW_016910577.1:14916-18667 GCF_001483705.2 Eufriesea mexicana
GTGTTACGATTTGCTACGATAGGATAGGTTACCTATGACTCTTGTGCTGCGTACTGCTTTTTGTTTGATTTCTCCGCTCTACTGTGCTTTGACATGATCTGCTCTGGAGATGCCAGCAGTACAGGTCTCGGCACGTTATGTTCTGTTACTCTACGTTTGGTTAGGTTAGTGTAGGACAGGAGGGTTCAGGGTTTCTTTGACCATTGCGCTATACACGGTTATTTGGTCACTTTCCGCTCTCTTCTGTGCTCCAGTATATTCTGCTCGGCTCTGGGGAGGCCAGAGATAGTGGTCTCGGCACGTTGGCTTAAATTCGGTTGCGTTTGGCTGTATTACGTGTGGAAATGCTAGGATAGGATAGATATGACTTCTGTGCTTTATACTGCCATTCTGTGGACTTCTGCGCTCCATATTGCTCTACTGTCCTCTGCTAGACTCTGTGGAGACCAGCAATAGCGGTCGTGGCTCGATAGATTGAGTTATGTTGCGTTGGGTTAGCTTTGGTTATGTTACGTTTGGTTAGGATGGCATCGACTTTTGTGTTGCACGCAGCTATTCGGTCGATATCTGCACTCTGCGTTGTTCTACTAGCCTCTGCTCGTCTGTCGTGTTGCTAGAAATGGTGGTCCTGGCATACTTGGTTGTGTCAGGTTGTGTTCGGTTAGGCGTGGTTTGGCTAAGTTTGCTTGGTATGGCTTTGCCTTTATGCTTTGTACTACCACTTGGTCGATATCTGCGCCTTGCACTGCGCTACTGGCATCTGCTCGTCTCTCGCGAGGCCACCAGCAGCGGTCGTGGCACGTTTGGCTGAGCTACGTTACGTGCGGTTAGGTTAGGTTAGGTTAAGTTTGGTTAGGATGGCTTTGACTTTTGCGATATACACTGCTATTCGGTGGATTTCTACGCTCTATTGCACTCTGGTATATACTGCTTGGCCATGTGGATGCCAGCGGTATTGGCCTCGGCACGTTAGTTTGTGTCCAATTGCGTTCAGCTATGTTACGTTTGGCTAGGTTTGGTTGAGATAGTTTTGACTTTTGTGCTAAACACTGCTATTCTACGGACCTCTGCGCTCTTCTCAGTGCTGTCGTACTCAGCTTGTGTCTGTGAACGCCGGGAGTAGTGTTCTCGGCACGTTAGGTTGAGTTATGATATGTTTGATTGTGTTAGGTTTGGTCGGGCTTGATTAGGATAGCTTTGACATTTGTGCTATACACTTCTATTCGTACGATTCCAGCGTTCTACATTGCTCTGCTATACTCTGCTTAGCTGTCGTGATGCCAGCAATAGCGGTCGCGGCACGTCAGGTTGTGTTCCGTAACGCCAACTCATGATACGTTTGGTTAGGTTAAGATAGTATAACATTGACTTTTGTGCTATACACTGCCATGCTGTGGACTTCTACGCTCTTCTTCGGTCTAATATTTCCTGCTCTGATCTGGGAAAGCCAGAAATTGTGACCGCGCCGCGTTAGGCTGTGTTATGTTGCGCTTGGTTAAGTTAGGTTTGCTCCGGTTAAGTTCGGATATCATTTACTTTCGTACCATACACCGCCGTCCTATGGACCTCTGCGTTATAGTATCCTCCAGTATGCCCCGCTTTGCGATTGGAGGCCAGCAATAGTGGGATAGGCACGTTAGGTTGAGATTGGTTACGATTGGTTTGTTTAGGGTAGGTCAGGTTTGGTTAGGATATTCTTTACTTTTCAGCTTTACACATCAATGCGGCGGGTTTCTGCGGTCTACTGTGCCCTGGAATACCCTGCTTGCCACTGGGGAGGTCAGCAATAGTGGTCCCGGTAGGTTAGGTTTATGTAAGTTACGTTTCTTTATGCCATGTTTGGCTAGATTAGGAGAGGATAGCCTTGACTTTTGTGCTGTACGCTGCCATTCGCTGGATTTCTGCGCTCTACTGTGACCTAATATTCCCAGCTTTGCTTTGTGAATTCCAGAAGTCGTGGCCGCTGCGCGTTACCTGTGTTAGTTTACGCTTGGTTAGGTCAGGTTTGCATGTGTGTGGTTGGTATATCTTCGACTTTCGTACTCTACACAGCCGTCATATGGTCCTCTGCGCTATACTCTACTCTTGTGTGCCCTGCTTGGCGATGGGGAGGCCAGGAATGGTGGGCTAGGCATAACAGGTTCGTATGGTTTACGTTCGTTCGTTTCAGGTTAGGTAAGGTTTGGTTGGGATGTCCTCTGCTTTCCAGCTTTGCACTTCAGTGCGGTGGACTTCTGCACTCTACTGTGCTATAGTATGCTACGCTTTACGCACGCGAGGCCAGCAATATTGATTCCGGCATGTTGCATTTAGTTATGTCACGCTCGGTTATGTTACGATTGGTTAAGTTAAGAAATGGTAGCTTAACCTTTTGTGCTATGCACCGCCATTCGTTGGATTTCAGCGCTGTCCGGTGCTCTCTTATGTTCTGCTTGTCCCTGCGGTGTCCAGGAATAATGTTCGTGACACGTTTGGCTGAGACATGTTACGGTTGGCTTCGCTAGGTTAGGATAGGTTGGGTTAGTATGGCTTTGACTTTTGTGGTATACACTGCTATTCGGCGGATTCCTGCGCCCTATTGTGCACTAGTATATTCTGCGTGGCTCTGGGGAGGCCAGCTGTATTGGTCTCGGCACGTTAGGTTAGGTTACGTTCCGTTTGTTTATATTACGTGTGGATACGTTACGATAGGACAGTGATGACTTGTGTCCTATATACTGCTATTCCTTGAACGTGTACGATCTACATACTTCTACTATACCCTGCTCGACTCAGTGGATGCCAGTAATGTTGTTCTCGGCACGTTAGATTGAGTTATGATACCTTTGGTTTGGTTACGTTGGTCTGGTTTAGGTTTGAGTAGCTTCGTCTTTCGTGTTGTAGGCTGTTATGCGGTGGAATTCTGCGGTCTGCTGTGCCCTGCTATACTCTGCTCGAATCTGGGGAGGACAACAATAGTGTTCGCGTCACGTTATTTTGTGCTATGTTAGGTTTGGCAACGTGACGATTTGCTAGGTTAGTAAAGGATGACTTTGACTTTCGTGCTATATACTGCTCTTCGGTGGATTCCTGCGCTCTGCTGTGCTCTAATATGTTCTGCTATGTTCTGTGGAGGTCAGCAATAATGGTGTAGACACATTAGGCTGCGTTAACTTCGTTCGGTAATGTTAAGTTTGGTCAGGTGGGGAAACCATATCTTTGACAATTGTGCTTCACACTGCTATTCGGAGGACTTCTGCGCTCCTCATTACTCTAGTGTACTCTGCTTGATCCTGGGGAGGCCACCAATGGAGGTCGTGGCACAGTGGGCTGAGTTAGGTTACGTTTGGTCAAGTTAGGTTTGGCTACGTGTGCTTAAGGTCGTCTTGACTTTTGTCCTATAAACTGCTCTTAGGTGGATACCTGCGTACCTACGGTGCTCTAATATGTTCTGCTTCGCTCTGGGGAGGCCGCCGATGGAGGTCTCGGCTCTTTACGTTTAGTTATTCTTCGTTGGATTAGGTTAGGTTAGGACAGTTTAGCTGAGGACATCATTGACATTTGTGGCATACACAGCTGTTCTGTGGATTTCTGCGCTCTTAACTGCACTACTATACCATTCTAGGCTCTCGGGAGACAAGCATAGAGGACGCGGCACGATAAGTTGGGTCACGTTCTTCTGGCTAGGTTAGGTTAGGCTAAGTTTGGCTAGGATGGCTACGACTTTTGTGCTATACACTGATATTCGGTGGATTTCTGCGCTCTACGTTGC
>NW_016910578.1:0-6367 GCF_001483705.2 Eufriesea mexicana
CCGTTCATCGCTATAGAATTGACTTAGAATTTGTATGATCATTGAAACGATTAATTCAATATCTGCGATACCGTAATTGTGACTATAATCGGCAGTGTACGGAAAATCGTTGATATCTTTAGCGATAATTGATCTATCTATCGATCATTCCTTAGTTGCTACACAATTTACATTATGAGGGAACACATTACTTCATTTTATGGCATTGGCTGTAAGACTATGATTTTGGCTATTCTGACTACTGTATTTCCAACTGTTATCACCTCAAGCGATAATATACGTATCCATTGATCACTTTAAAACTGCTATATAGAAATAGGGTGATCACTATATATGTTTACCCAATGGCTATGGTAATGTGTTGATGCCTGTACTCAGTACACTGTAGTTAATTGTTAATATTTCAAACGACAATTCATCTGTCCATTGTTCTATCTAGAATTCCTATAGAAATTACATGATGCGTGAATAGATTAATGCAATGAATATATTAATGTGTAGGTGGTTATAGTCTGTAGTGTATTGTTATTTGCTGATTTCTCTAGATGCAACTGCACCACCCACTTGTAATCATATGATTGCTATGTCATTAAAATGATCCGCGAGTTGATTCATGCAATGGCTATAGGACTCTGTATAGGGCTATGCTCAGTACTGTATTCCTGATTTCTTTTTCTCTAGAAATGGATGAGCGACACATTGGTCAATCTATAATACCAATAGAACTTGCATGAAGAGTGAACTAATTATTGCAATTGTTATAGTACTGCATGGGTGCCTATACTCAGTACTGCTGCGTTTGATGCCTATGTCTCCAGCCATAATAGACCCATCCGCGGGTCATTCTAGAACTGTCATAGAATTTAATTGTCAGTGAATAGATAAATACTAATGCTACCGTGCAACGCCGATTGTCGCACCTAGTACTCTATAGGAAATTGCCTATGCCTCCAGCGATTATATCTGCCCGTTGATATTGGTAGGATTCCCATAGAAACTTCATGATCAGCGAATAGGTTATTCCAATGGATATGGTACAGTTTATATGGCTATAGTGAGTAGTGTACTGTTCACTCTCCAGAGACAACTGCTCCATCCAATCATAATCGTCGAATTGTTGTGGAATTTCCATGGTAGCTGAAAAAATTTGTGCAATGGCAATAATACTGCGTATGTGGCTACACTAGGTACTGCATTATTTACTGCTAATGTTTCAAGCGAAAATTAATACATCCATTGATCAATGAAGAATTGCTTTAGAATTGAGAGTATAGGTGAATAGATTAATGCAATGGATATGATATTGTGTAGGTGGCTATAATCTGTATTGTTAATTGTTAATATCTCTATAGACTATTCATCCCTTCATTGATAATTCTTGATGAACTGTGGGATTTATGTGACAACTGAATTGGTTAATCCAATGGCTACGGTACTGCGCTGATGGCAATGCTCTGTGCAGAATTGCTAATTCTAACGCCTCTAGCGAGGGTTGACTCATCTATTGAAAATGCTGCACTTGCTACAGGATATTAATGGTCAACGAATTCACTAATGCAATGGCCATAGTACTGCGTGGATGGCTATACTAGGTTCGGTATTACTATTTGTTTCAGTCCCTAGCGATGGTTGCCATATACGTTGATGATTCTTCACTTGGTGCAAAATCAAACGATCAGTATATCTATTATTGCATTGGCTATAGTTTATTGTCTGTGGCTCTACCGTGTACTGTATTGTTAGTTGAAAATATCCCCAGTGATAAGTGGTAAATCTTTTGATAATTCTAGGATCGCTTTGTAATATATATGATCAGAATATATACCAATACAGTTGCTATAGTACTGCATAGATAGCTATACTAAGTGCGGCATTATCAATTGTTAAAATTTCAAGCGAAAACTCATCTGTCTATTGGTCAATATAGAATTGCTATCGAATTAACGTGACCACTGAATATATTAACGAATTGGCCTTAGTACAACGTATGTGGCTATATTTCCCTGAAGATGCAAGACTCAGGACTGAATCGTCAACTGTCAATATCTCGTGCGATAATTGATCTAGCGATTTATCATTCTGGAAATGCTATTGTAGTTAAATGGTTAGAGAGCAGATTTATAAAATGGCCGTAGTACTGCGTAGGTGGATATACACAGCTCGGAATTGATGATTGTCACTATCCCTAGCAATCTTTGGAGTATCCCTGTATCACTATATAATTGCTATAAAACTTTGATGAGCAGTGAATTGACTAATCCATTGACAAATGAATATTTGCTACAGAAATAACAAATCAGTGAATAGATTAATTGTATGTGTGTGGCACTGTTTAGATGGCTATACCCACTACTGTCTTATGAACTCTTAATGTCCCTGGAGATAATTGGTCCATCCATTGATAGCTATTGAATTCCTGGGGAATTTAATTATTATTTGAATAGATCCATTCAACAGCGCAATTAATGCGTAGGTGGCTATATCTCTGAGCAGCACTCAAAACAGTATTCTCAACTTTGCATAACTGTAGCGACAATTGATGCAGCCACTGATTATTCTTGAATTACTATGAAGGGTAAGCGGCCAATGAATGTATTGATGCAATGGGCATAGTACGGCGTAGGTGGATATACTAAGTAATGTTTTGTTGAATATTATCATCTGTAGCAATAATTGATCTACCCGTTAATCATTCTAGAATTGCTATAGAATTATAATTACCAGCATGTACATTAATTCAATGGCTAGAGTACATTGTAGATGCAAACCCTCGGTAATGAGTTGCCCAGTGCTAATATCTCTAGCGATAATTGACCTATCCAATAATTCTTCTTTCACTGATATAGAGGATAGATGATCAGAGTATACATTAAACCAATGGATGCAGTGCTTTGTTGACGATCGTGCCCTGTACTGGGGTGTAAATTCTAATATCACCAACGACAATTGATCTTCCCACTTGTCATTCAAGAACTGCTATGGAATTTGTGCGATAAGTGAATAAATTATTCCAATGGCTATAGTGCTCTGCTGAGGGTTAAACTTCGTAGTGTATTGTCAATTGGCGTTATGATTGATATGCACATTGACAGTTCTAAAGCTGCTGCGAAATAAGAATAATAACTGCATAGATTATCTCATGTGCTTTAGTGTTTTGTAGCTGGCTTTACTCATGATCATTTTAGAACTGCTATGGAACTTAAATGTTCGGTGAATAGATTAATGCAATGCCTGTGGTAGAGTGAAGGTGGCTATACTCTGTACCATTTGGCCAATTGTCAATTTTTCTTGCGGTAATTGATGTATCCAATGGTTCTTCCAGAATTTTTATAGTATTCAGATTATCAGTGAATAGGATAATTGAATGGCATTAGTACTGTATTGATGGCTCTACTCGGCAGTGTATTATCTATGGCTGATGCCTCTAGCGGTAATTGATCTATCCATTTATCATTCCAAAATTGCTGTCAAATTTATTTGTTCTGTAATCAGATTTGTCACATGATACAGTACGTAGACGGCTATACTCGGTAAGGTATTGTCGACTGTCAATTTCCCTGTAAATAATCGATTCAATCATTCACCATTGTGGAAGAGCTATAGAAATAAGATTATCTGCGAATAGATTAATACAATTGCAATGGCACAAAGTAGATTTCAACACTCAGTACCGTATTGTCACTTCATAATATTTGTAGCGACATTTGCAGTATCAACTGATCATTACAAAATAGCTGCGGAAATTATATGAGCAGTGAGTAGACTTATCCAATGGCTACAGGAACGTATAGATGGCTATACTGAGTAACGTATTGCTAATTGTTAACTTCTCTAGGGGTGATTTATTTAGCCATTGTTCGTTCAATAATTTATAGTAGAATTTAGATGCCCATTGCATAGATTACTCAAATAGCAATGGTACAGTAATGGTGGCTACGCTCAGCACTTTATCTTCAATTGCTAATATCTCTGGCGATAACTGATTCATCCTTTGACCATTCATAGATTACTGTACAATTTAGAAGGACAGTGTGTAGATGTATAAAATGGACATCTAATTTCGTAGGCAGATATTCCCACTTCTGTAATGCCTATTGTTGATGTCATTGGCGATAATGGATTTACCCCTTCCTAATCCTGTCGTCGTCATAGAATTTGGATATCCAGTAGGTAGATTACACAAATGCAAATCATACTCAGAGGATAGCTGCTGCCAGTAATGCATATTAAACAGCTATATTTCCAACCATAGTTGGTCTATCCTTTGATCATTCTAGAATTGCTCTAGTATTCAATGATTGCTATATTTCCAACCATAGTTGGTCTATCCTTTGATCATTCTAGAATTGCTCTAGTATTCAATGACCAACAGGTACGTTAATTCAATGGCAATGATGCTATTCATTTGTATTTAGCTCCTATATGTACCCTGCTGCGGTCTGATACAGTTTGGTGTACTCTGGAATGCTCCGCTCTGGATAGGTTTTGGATGGTAGCTCTTATAATGTTATGCCAGATTAGGATTGTACATGAGTCTGCCTTATTGGCTGCGATACGGTGGCCTTCGTCACTTTATATGCACTGCTCTCTACCGATGCGCTACGTTTCACACTGATATGCACTAGCGTGGTAAGGTTGGGATGTGCAACGATGGATAATGTTAGGATATGAAGCGGTGATATTGGCTACCACCAGTGGTATTCGGCTCCTTAATCAGCTGTGCTACGCTCTGCTGTCCTCAACTACACTAAGTCGTGCACAAATAAGGATAGGCCATGTTAGGCTAGCTTGGGCATGGAATCACTGCTTTACTCTAGGATTCTGTGGTGTTAGGCTCACTACAGTGCTCACCTGTCATCTCCGTCCCTTTCCTGCATTCTGCTGATCCCAGCTGCAGTTAAGTTGCGGAAAGCAGTGTACGTGACGTTAGAGTATGACAGGCTTGGACAGGTAAAGCTAGGATATATTCGGAATCTGTAATTTTCGCTGCTATTCGATGGATTCTGCGATTCACTGTGGCCTGCCGCGCTTTCCAACGGTCTGCCCTGCACTGCTGCCGTTAGGCTATATTGCGTCAGGGTGGAATATGTCTGGATATGTTAGGTTGGCTTTGGCTAGGACCTTATGCTATTGGCTGCTCTTCGGGTGTATACGACTCTTCATTGTGTTCTGCTGCCATGGTGTGGTAAGTATCGGTTATGCTAATTAAGGAATCTCCGCTGTTTGCAGCTGTTCTTTGGTGTTCGGGACACTACTGGGATCCGTTGGGATCTCCTGCGCCCTGGTGCGCCCTCCTACCATCAGCTGCTCGCTGATGTGCTCTGTTCTGTTTACGGTTTTATCCAATGCAGTATCGGGCAATGAAGCGCAGTGCTGTGGTAATGGAGCTGCTCGGTGTGTCCCCGACCTTAGCAGTAGTGTGCTGTGCTGTGCTATGTGGTGGTATTCGGTACTACTTATTGCTCTGCATTGCTGTGCTACGATCTGCAGCGCGCTGCTGTGGCGGTAGAACCTAAAAGCTTCATGCATAGTTAATCGATGTTCCCTACTTCAATGCGGATGCGCCATCCGATCGGGACGAAGCTTGTGAACGGCGAAAACAGTAACAGAGATTAAATATTCAACGGCACCCTTCGACGAAGTGCCAAACCCTGTACAATATGCTTCCCTTTACTTTCCTTGAATGTGAATTTGCCTGTTAGTGTGTAATTCCAGCTTTCGCACTGCAAATATTGTCTTCGGGTGAGCTTCAATGTCACTATAATACGCGCAATAGGAGATGAAAGACGGAAATCGGAAGGGTAAAGTTTTGTGTTATGTTTAAGACATGAATGAAGTATAAATTATCCAAAGTTCCTTCAAACTGTTGATGGCAATGCGTTCAATGCGCAGGTCAATGGAAATTGCATTAAAATTATTTCCTTTGGCATAGGTAGCGAGATAAGTGTTATTGTATAAAGAAAATGTGGGCATGAAGTTAACAGAAGGAGCATAATACCTCAATCGGGATACTACTATCTATTGTAATGGTCACTAGTCAAGTACAGAGCCAATGATAATAGTGCTTAACATGATAATTGATCATATACATAACGTTAACAAATTGGCCGATATCAATAATGTTTGTAATAAAATTAAAAGGTTAATTAATTAAGTTCAATCCAAAATTCGGCAGTATGTACTTCGTCCAATATAAGAATTTGGCTTGTATTTCTCAAGTAGCATATGCTTGGGGCATTTCAAAATAAGTAACGCATTCCCGTGGTTAGCGTACATGACGTGGACAGTTTGTTGAGTTAGGTGACCCTATTAATTAACAAAATAACCTTAACATCATTGCCTAATACTTATATAATACGTCCTTAAA
>NW_016910578.1:6533-37232 GCF_001483705.2 Eufriesea mexicana
CTTTATATGCACTGCTCTCTACCGATGCGCTACGTTTCACACTGATATGCACTAGCGTGGTAAGGTTGGGATGTGCAACGATGGATAATGTTAGGATATGAAGCGGTGATATTGGCTACCACCAGTGGTATTCGGCTCCTTAATCAGCTGTGCTACGCTCTGCTGTCCTCAACTGCACTAAGTCGTGCCCAACTAAGGATAGGCCATGTTAGGCTAGCTTGGGCATGGAATCACTGCTTTACTCTAGGATTCTGTGGTGTTAGGCGCACTACAGTGCTCACCTGCCATGTCCGTCCCTTTCCTGCATTCTGCTGATCCCAGCTGCAGTTAAGTTACGGAAAGCAGTGTACGTGAGGTTAGAGTATGACAGGCTTGGACAGGTCAAGCTAGGATATATTCGGAATCTGTAATTTTCGCTGCTATTCGATGGATTCTGCGATTCACTGTGGCCTGCCGCGCTTTCCAACGGTCTGCCCTGCACTGCTGCCGTTAGGCTATATTGCGTCAGGGTGGAATATGTCTGGATATGTTAGGTTGGCTTTGGCTAGGACCTTATGCTATTGGCTGCTCTTCGGGTGTATACGACTCTTCATTGTGTTCTGCTGCCATCTGGCGCTCTACTCTGAGCTCTGCCGTGTCCTGGTGTAGTAAGTATCGGTTATGCTAATTAAGGAATCTCCGCTGTTTGCAGCTGTTCTTTGGTATTCGGGGCACTACTGGGATCCGTTGGGATCTCCTGCGCCCTGGTGCGCCCTCCTACCATCAGCTGCTCGCTGATGTGCTCTGTTCTGTTTACGGTTTTATCCAATGCAGTATCGGGCAATGAAGCGCAGTGCTGTGGTAATGGAGCTGCTCGGTGTGTCCCCGACCTTAGCAGTAGTGTGCTGTGCTGTGCTATGTGGTGGTATTCGGTACTACTTATTGCTCTGCATTGCTGTGCTACGATCTGCAGCGCGCTGCTGTGGCGGTAGAACCTAAAAGCTTCATGCATAGTTAATCGATGTTCCCTACTTCAATGCGGATGGGCCATCCGATCGGGACGAAGCTTGTGAACGGCCAAAACAGTAACAGTGATTAAATATTCAACGGCACCCTTCGACGAAGTGCCAAACCCTGTAAAATATGCTTCCCTTCACTTTCCTTGAATGTGAATTCGCCTGTTAGTGTGTAATTCCAGCTTTCGCACTGCAAATATTGTCTTCGGGTGAGCTTCGATGTCACTATAATACGCGCAATAGGAGACGAAAGACGGAAATCGGAAGGGTAAAGTTTTGTGTTGTGTTTAAGACATGAATGAAGTATAAATTATCCAAAGTTCCTTCAAACTGTTGATCGCAATGCGTTTAATGCGCAGGTCAATGGAAATTGCATTAAAATTATTTCCTTTGGCATAGGTAGCGAGATAAGTGTTATTGTATAAAGAAAATGTGGGCATGAAGTTAACAGAAGGAGCATAATACCTCAATCGGGATACTACTATCTATTGTAATGGTCACTAGTCAAGTACAGAGCCAATGATAATAGTGCTTAACATGATAATTGATCATATACATAGCGTTAACGAATTGGCCGATCTCAATAATGTTTGTAATAAAATTAAAAGGTTAATTGATTAAGTTCAATCCAAAATTCGGCAGTATGTACTTCGTCCAATATAAGAATTTGGCTTGTATTTCTCAAGTAGCATATGCTTGGGGCATTTCAAAATAAGTCACGCATTCCCGTGGTTAGCGTACATGACGTGGACAGTTTGTTGAGTTAGGTGACCCTATTAATTAACAAAATAACCTTAACATCATTGCCTAATACTTATATAATACGTCCTTAAAGGCGAAAGCGCCACAAGCCCAGTAACTATTCGATAACTTCATCCCCACTGCTCCACCCAACTACTGCTTAGGAAGTGCTCTTTTCTTCCTCGCACTCGATACTGTAGAAATGGAATCCGTACCCCTCATACCTGGTAATCCATATAAGAGTAGCGGTGAAAAGGGCAAAAGGGTGGAGAACGGAGTTCGCATGGACCCTTCTCCTTTCATCCGAGCACCTTCCCTTCAGCCTCGTCTTCTAACCACCACTTCCATCGTCCCATTCCATTAAACTGCTCGTAGCTCCGTTATGCGTTTTTCCTAACGAATTGGTTACACCTTTCACTTCACAATATCCACGACAGCTCAATTCAGCCAATTAATTAGTACTTAATGGACACTTCCTAAACTGCATTATTCATCGCCATCGTGACGTAGGCATCGGGAAACTACGACGGATTTGGGGAACTGGAAGGCATGTGAAATCAGTATGACGGTCATTCCTTGTACACGTCTCAACGAGTGAATATATTCCCGGCTGTGGTTTTTAAACCTAGGGGAGGAAGCAGTCACGACTTGGGACAGACTTTAGCGCACAGTACGCGACGAAATAACAGCACAGCCTTCAGATTTCTATGTTCCTTATATCGAAATTCATTTTATGCGCATGTCACATACGTATTCGCTTAGTATCTTCAGCCTGTAGCACCGCAAATGAATATTAATTAGAATCTACAACCCTTTCTACAAGTTTTACCGGTTTATGTGAAAAGTTACGGCAACGCAGTAATGCATGGCGAACGTGTCAAGAAAAGAAGACAGAACAAAGAGGATACGTCACTTTAAATGCCACGCTTTCAAAATCTTCTCTATTTCAATGTGGTGAATCCGAATCTACTAGCAAGTACTGGTTGCGATGTCACGTTTATGGAACAAATAAATAAGAGTAATTGATTGTGGCTATTTTTACTTTCATCCAACGTAGTACTCTGAAAATGGTAACAGTTTCTTGAATGTTTCTATCCATTGCTTTGTGCAACGCTAATGTACCCCCTCCAATCAAATTTGCCTATAATCAGAAATAATTTCTTTTGCCGATATATACCGCGCGGAAGTTATTCGAAGAGCACTGAAAATTATCGAGCGGACTATCTTGTCGCATAATGTAGCTGTTGTTGTGTTATTTCATCAAAAATTTCTACCGCATTTGTGTCTAAACTGTAAGCTTATGCGTAGATGCAGAGTGCAAGTGGTATTAAATTTTAGTTAGCGTTACTATCTTTCTATATATGTATCCCATGAATAATTTCGTTGCTAGTTTTTTCTGATATGAATACTTACATGAACATAAATGATTGAATTAATACAAATTTTGCTGTGTATACTCTCGCACAAATAATGTTTAATTTTACCTCAATTTATAGGTACAGATTTGTCAGAGAGAAGAGGATTTGTAAACTTGAAATAAAAACATTTTCGTGGAATCAAATGATTTAGTTAAAGCTTTTGGGACATGTATCTCGGTGTTATTGAATGTACAAGTTTACATAGTCAGCAGCTTACACGTTCTTCAAGGTGAAGTGAATAACTTAGGTTAGACTTGCGTAATATAGCATGCAGATTTGCGTGAAATATTGCGGACCACGGAATTCCATTATGTAAAAATGGACGTAAAGGAGTCGTTATATATTAACTATCGTAGAAAGGTGTATTTTCGTGCCTCTTTCATTAGAACAGAATTTTGTGGTAATATCCAGATTAATTCCGATGTGATAGTTTGGATTCAGCCTAAATTATATACATCGATAATGTACTACATACATATAGTTTTGTTGGGTGCTTTAGTTTACCATATGTGTACTCCTCTTCTTCTTTAACCTATTTTCAAAAATATGTGAATATCGCATTTCGCCTTATTTCTGTCATTATTTCAACATACCCGTCTCTTTAATCTCACATCGGAATCGATTGGCTTCACATCATAGACCACAACTATTAGATTATCAAGCAACGTTAACGGATGAATGGTTCTTTCAATATATAGAAGAGTAAAGAATAAGAATGAAAGTCCTTGCTGCAGCGGATATCGAAAACAGCCGACCATCTGATATAAATGGTCGTCCGCAGTCACTTGTATCCAAATTCAGGCTCGAAATGTCAGAAAACTGTAAAAGCTCGAGGAGCAGATCTCCGACATATGAATTGCGACAGGCAAAAGAATGGAAAATTATTCTAGTATGATGGAACGCTCGCGGTGCGGGAATTGGTGCATTGAAATTTTGGCCATAGTGTTCGAGATAGGGAGGACGAGATAGTATGGTGCACGGTGGATAGGTGTGGAAGATGATAAGCGAATGCTAATGAAGTATAAACGATACCCATCACGTAGTATGGGCCCAGCTTGTCTAACGATTGCGCTCATTCCTCCCGTTCCCCTGTGTATGCGTGCGTGTGCGTGACATTCTTCATCATTCTGAAACACCGTCCACTTTCTTTAGACCTCACTATACCCCACGGCTATTAGACGTGACAAAGTTACACACGAAGGAATCACGGATATCTATATGCACATGCATACTCGTGTAAGGATGGAATGTTTCTTCCGTCCTATTTTGCAAGGATTTTATAATATGTGGGCGTCTTTTCGCATTTGGTTACGACTCGCGTGTATGTGCTACTAGTAAATACAAAGATGTGAAAGGTGCTTTGTGAACATCTTACAACAAAGAAGATTCTAAATAATATTAAAATAAGTATAGTATAAATTGAATCGATTAGATTATGCATTTTATGAAAGGAAGCACGGCGGAATTGATATAGTGGGTATAGCACATACATGTGAACATAAAATACGGAATGATATTCTGGCGAAAGGAGGAAAGAATTTAGAAAAGGTGTGAAAATGGTAATGTCGTTCACTACGTCTTTACAAGGTTTCATTGCGTGCTTCCTACGTATTCTAAATTAACGCAGCGCCACGTTTATAATATGATATTGCGTGTAACATTTCTTAAGATTTTTGTTACACTGGGGCGAATGTTGTGTCACTGACCTCCTAAGATAAATCACTCTAGAGGTTGAGAAATAAAATTCATTCCAAGCCATGTGGTTTTAGATGAATTAAATAGCCGTGGATTGTAGTAATTAAGAATATTATCCTCTGCGATTCATATTCCTCATAGCATTAGCCAATAAACTGCTATTTTGTGAAGAGGGCACTAGCGACTGCATTTAACTGGAGGTAACTGTTTTTCTTAGGAAGGAGGGAAACACAATCTATGTTACAAATGAAAACTCGTTACAAATAAAATAAATTATGAACGCTGAAAATAAAATATTTAGCCGCTTTAATACCGCTTTGGATGATCAAACATCTTCAAACAATATTCCAACAGATTTGAAATATATGAACTTCAAACGTGCGTTAAAGATTATAATTCCTCTTATTACTAGTGGCACAGGAGCAGAGGGTATATATTCGAAATAATGAATTGCTCTGCTTAAAAGTGAAATTAAATTCATTCTAAAATTGATTAAGCGAAGCTTTGCTGATTCCCGTGAACTGAGAATTCACTCGAAATTTAAATCTAAGCAGATTCTCCAACGAATGTAGGGCATTCGTTTACATAATCATACCAAATATGGGCAGCTCACTTTTCCATCCAAGCTCGAAATACGGTCCTCGTGTTGGTGCAGATTGCGTGTAAAACGTTGCAGCGAGTAATCCATTGAATCAATAACGTATTCGATATACAATTCTTCCCATATTTCGTTTAGAACATGCCATCAAACGCGCACAGGTATACTCAAAGGGTCGAATTCATGGTATCGTAAAGTTAATTGCTCCACACGTTACTGTTTTAAAAGAGATAATAGCTTTAGAGCATAAAAATGCAATAAACATCGAATTACATATATTCCTTATTATAATCACTGCATCAGCGTATATTAATATTTCTCTAAAGAATTGGAGCGTAATTTTGAACCAACATAAAACAAAAATTTCCAATTAATTGGCCAAAGCATACGTCGAAGTTCTAAACAATATCCTACCACAAATTACCAAAAAATTCTTCGCGAGTTTCGGTAATATTACGAGCAAACTTTTATCAAGAATCTCCACTGCGGTCGCCAAATGTCTCACTGCAATCATAGTCATTCGAAAGAAAACAGGTCCTGGGAAGTAATCCTCCACGACTCCGAGATCTAGCAATTGCCCTCTGGGCATTGCCCAACTTCTCTCGTCGGTAGTGCACACGGTGGACGTTTTTAGATGTAGTGCGGACGGGAAGCACGTCGATCAATTCACCTCTGACACGCGCGGCTACGTCAATTCGGCGTGGAAAGAGAGCACGTAGCAGGAAAGGGGAAGAAGGAAGGGAGGAAGAGGAGCCAGCGAGCGACGGATGCGTTGGGGGGGGGGGGCTTTATTTATACCGTTGAACTTCAGCTTATTTTGGCTAACAACGTGTCTCTCGTGCTAAACAACACACTCGGTAAGGAGTTACACTTCATCCACGTGCCATCCATTCTAAGAACCATTCCGGGCCAGTACGTCATATGTGGGTGTGCTCCAGCCACTGCAGGGTCGAACCTTCAATCGATATGTTATGGTGGTGTTTGTCTCGGCCATAAATAGAGCGGCGGGGATTTCGAGAGAGAGGGAAGGTGTAATTTTGGAAGAAAAGTCTGAAGAAGAAGAGCAGAACCCTCTGGACTCAGAGGAATTTAGATGCAGCCAAGAGAACGGGGCACTGTGGAAGTCGAGGATTGTATCAAGCGTGATAAAACATGTGGAGACGTCAGTAACATATCGGATAGGCAATCCTGAGACACTGTAGCAAGCAACGTACGCCTGTCAATATATTTTAGAGTGCATGTTTGCTGAGGATGAGGAGTATTCAGTTTGTAATCAAGGACCTTGGTCACCTCTTGCTTACCAAACATACTTTCGCCTTTGATCCACATTCGCGGAAAAGCGTATTTTCGCAACCCTTCAGCTTCCTCAAATTGTCACTGCTGTGTTCCAAGCTTTACCTTTCTTGTTGCGTTTATCTTCGGACCACCAGCGAAGATTGTTGCATGCCTTCTTACAGGTTGCAGATAAAATGAAGGATGGTAAGGATATAGAATTTAAATGCTCGTTTAGGAATTTGAAATTGTTAACTGATTAAAATACGTTGTTAACATTAGAGCCATCAACTTGTAACGAGTACCTAAATAACGTATACATTATTGTTGGCAATTAACCTTTTGCACCCTTCGATTTTTTGGCCAAAGGGGAATAGGAGATCAAAGATACTTCGTTACAACGCAGAGGACAAGCTTCGGAGCAGGAATAAGAAGTCGTATGGTGGATAACAGGTAGAGTTATTTGACTTCAATACCTCGCACACGGTTACATTATATGGAATTTGACATATTTGTGAATATCGAGCTTCAAAGTTTTATCAAACGGCGACCGAAGCTCGCCTCTTGAGCGCAAGGCGTTAAATCGGTATATCGAAGTTAAAAGACCATACATAGTTATGACCAAGGTCGAATAAATATCTATATTAATACAGAGATTGGACGGCGGTAATATTTACCTGCAACAACAACATAAATATGTGATAATGGCATTAAAGGTACGAATTACTCCACGGCTTATAGCTACTGTCAACACATTATTGCAGTATTACAACCCCGTACCACTTCAACTCTCAACTTCATAGCTCGATTGCTAGAGTTTCTAAGTTCCCAAGAAATTGGGATATCAAGTATGAAAAGCGCGAACAGAGAAATGCTATGGTATAATCGCTGAACGAGTTCGCGATTGTTGATAACGCAGACCAGCATACGAAACGTACCCCAGTGTACAAGCCGATACATCGTGAGCATCACGATCTGGCCTAGCCGTCCGCAGCCACTGCAGATCTTGCCATGACTTGGCCGTGAACCATGGTAGTCCCAGTATAAATGAAACCCCAGAGCCGCTACGAGGGTCCAGAGATTCCTGGCAGTCGGACAGACATTACCCGACTCTTCCCCAAGAGGTAGAACATAATCACCCCATATTTTATGACCGCACAAGCATGCCGGACCAATTACAGGCCCATAACCTAGAAGCGTACGACTAGGTATGCTGGAACCTCGCATTGACTCCAGAAGGAACAGTGACTCGAAGGCCATCCTGGAGTCCGATGCATGATGAAATTGACATTGGCTTGAATGAGCCTCGGATACGAGTTGCGACGATGGCTTACGATGCATCTAATTATCGAGTACACGGAAGAACTTCGCGTAGACTAGTTGGTACTTAAGGACGATCGCGATTATCGGGAGAACAATTATGACATGTTTGGTAAACGAGAGGGTAACAGGGAAATAATATGGAATAGATGTTTCGCTCCATGTTATGTAGCTAACCTCTCTACATCTATAGAGCGCGTGAATCTTTGCCTAGTAATCGATCCTAAAGCTATTCATGACGACTTAGGTCTAAACGCAAGCATCCCTCGCCTTCCAACAGTGTCCTCTATCTTGTAACTAGTTGTGTCTAAATGCACGCACATCTCGTTCTCCTACGCTGCCTTCCAGACTAAATCATGGGATACCTGAAAGCTGAAAAGGGAATATAATATCTTAAATATAAACCCAAAAGGAAACGGATTAGTTACACGAAAGAAAATGGAAGCCAGGCAAATAGAAAGCGTAAACCTTAACGAAATGGAGGGAACCAACCATTGATGAGAGGGAAATATTTCATCGGTAAAGTAAAACCGAATTCGAGACAAAAATCCAGGGATGAAAGGATTCGGAAATAGAAATATGTATATTCTGTACTAAAACAAGAATTGGAGGGGGGGGGGTGATATATATGTGGAGTCGTCAATGGCTATCGACTGTCCAGAATATCTAGAAAATGACCTCCATACACCTCTACCTCACCACCACCCAGCCCGAATGCCACCAAGAACCACTCCGCCGACGAATTACTCGAAACCTTAGAAGTTACTATATAGACGTAAACGCAACAACTGAGCTCGAGTTGAAAACAGCGAATTCAGATAATAAATCTATAAAGTAAATATGTAGATTGGCCCTGGGAAGAATCTGATTAAAAAGTGGAACGATGAGACATATTAAAGGCAACAACGGTATATCTGAATCGCAAAGAGACTATAAAACCGAAAAAGGACGGTATAAAAGTTTATTTGCAAAGCCAGCATGCCTAACTCTGACCCTCGGGTAGGTCGCCTAGGTTCCACTGGTGAAGTCCAGGAAGCGCGCGGTCTGTCCACAGAAGTACCTCGATCGAACCCCACCCGTCAAGCACCAGAGATGTCGCGCGTTGCCCCTTTTATATGAGACCCAGTCGGTTTCTGGGTTTTGTTAGATATTTTCGTTCTATTCATTTTTATCACAAGTTCATGCTATGGGCAATTTATTATTAACAGTAAACTTAACAATTCAAACATTATTTGACCGAAAATTTAATTGGCTGTTTAGGATTTAAGCTGCAAATGCTATTTTCCTAAAGTTAGTGTGTAATAGTTGTAGCCCAGCACCCTCACTATCATTGACAAATTTTCATAGTTAGTCTTATTTGGACGTAATGAAATATTCAAGGGCAAGAGCTTTCGGTCCCGATACAACGTTTAACCCTTATACCTTTAAAATATGTATACAGCCACCCATAAACGTCTCGAATTAATTATACATTCTGTTCATTGTCCACTACCTGACTCATTCGATTAAAACTAGTTATGTTATTTGCGCGGTCAATATAGTATATGTAAATATACGTCTCACATATACTGATACACAGCCAAAGGATCAGCTATCACCTTCCTGCCTCGCTTCAATCTTGCACAACGATGACTACCAGTTCAACGAAGCCTCCCATCGTAGACACGATTCACGCCGCCCAATAATCCTCCGTCGGTGTTTTCCTTCATAAAATCGCGTCTCCCCTCATTTTCCCAAAAATTTCTCCGAAATATTTCTCGTCCATTTCCCTCAGGAATGATATTCCGATATACATTGTTATACACATAGTTAGATGATGCTCCATCTTTCATCCAGTACATATTTCGTAATTTGCCCACGTAATTTAACCCGTCTACCATGCACCTATCCAATGACCTCGAAAAAATTCACGAGGAGGAGGATGGATTCCTCTTGCACAGGTATAATCGGAGCAGTATGGCGGTACGTTATAGCCGCAAAGAGATCATGAAACGCGGAGGAGAAACATATCGTTGGTGGTCAGGCGTGCGAGTCCGATAAGGCTTATCCTATCCCAGTTAGAACAGCACGACTTAGAATGAAGTTGCTCGTACGCTTTCACATGACTGTCAGAAACACGCATGCTGGAGTGCTGGCCTCAAGCCCGGTTTCGAACCTGTACGTAGAGCCCCGTGCGTCGAACCTGTTTTCGTCTCTGATATATTCAATACGAGACAAGTGGGACTAGAAATATCTGCACTCTATTAGGGTCGCTATAAACGGATAAATAATCTGCAGCTCGTTACTTGGTTTTCTTCCTTCAGAAGAAAGGACGATGGTCCATCTGTCTATAGCTCACCTTCCTTGCTCAGACAAAGTTGCCTGCATCGAATAGCGTTTCACTATGATGTCAGCACATCACATTGAATCATAGGAAAATTTTCATGGCGCAATGTATTCGTGAAGTTGGATTTGACTATGGTATTAGTGAAGCAGTAGGCACGATTTCTTGAAATATGTGAAGAATAAATCCTAGATTCTACGAAAGGCAAATTATTCTAACAATTCACGGGAAATTAGTGTATGCAGGTACTAAGTGATGAAGTCATGCGAAAGGAATTGAAGTGATTTTGATAATTGAAATGCTTATATGCGGCAAGGTCTAATAAAACACATCCTAGAATGAGTTAAAGACTAATTTGAAAAATTCACGAAAAATTAGTGTAAATATGCAGCATAATATTAATGTACACTACAGAGGCGGTATATCATTATAAAAATTCAAATGCTGGAAATATGTCGTTTCAGAAATATGCTTGAAAATGGGGGTAAAGCTAATCTGCATATTTTACATTTGTTTACATAGATACTATTAGATCCATCCTAGATCCAACACTCATGCAGGTTATACCCACATGTTTAAGATGAGATATTCACTCGCTTTCTATAATTTTCCTATTATATTCCCTTCCTTACATGATATTTACATAATACTGTAAGTACTTTCTATGATACGGTATTGCTTGAAATTATTCTTTACAACTTAATCTCACGAACAATTTCTCAACCGTTTGCACACCGCTTGTACCACTAGATCAACGTCGTAGATCTAAAATTCGTTATTCGTCTTTATCTTCAGTTACAAGGAAATATGAAAGCACTGAATATGACAGTACTTCAAGGAAACTCGCAGACATCTTTTGTTTTTCTTTTCGAAACAAGGTCTTCGTTTCTATCATTTCTTCCAGTGCAGACATCTGATTGGATTCGCTATAGATCAGATTATTAAAAACGTTTTTATGGTACAGAGGTCTGATTGTTATTGCTATTGTTGTAACGGACATGATACGACTTCGTCTTATTGCCGGCATTCCAAAGAATTTATTCGTTGCATCTTTCTGAGTCTAATTCTGCACTTACTAAGTGTTTGTCCAAGTTTCGCCACATTATAAATTCGATTTAATCGATTCGCCGACAGAATCCTCTACGGAGATTTGTGATTCAGTTACAGTAAATGAGAGGTAATAAGGCATAACGAGACTTCGGTCTTCTGGCGGCACACTGTACGGTGGAAACAATACAAATCTAGCTTATTCACAGTTGAGCGAAGGACGGCAAACGAATATGCATTGACGGGTGTGTTTGAGTTGTTATCTAACCGCAGTGATCGATTCCTCTTGGACAGGTAAGAAGAGAATCTGGAATAGAATGTATAATAGAATGTGCCTTTTACACCTTTTTTCGTTTTCCAATGACGGGCGTTTAAAAGGTCGTGGATTAGAGGAGAAGTACTTACACGCGCTGTGAAATCTCGATTGTGTTTCGGTTTTACAGTTATATGGCAATTGACCATTGAGTATTAGCGTTTCGTATTTAGAAATTGTTTGACTTACCAATAACTTGATGGAAACGTTTGGGACTTTTACATCGAAGAAACTGTGCCTCACGTTTTTTCATCTTTGTAAGAAACTCTCGGTTAAGTGTCCTCAGCAGTGGATTCGAAAAGTAAAATTGTCATGCGGAAATTTGTGCGAGAGTCTCTTGCCTCATATTGGTGCTTCCGGGATACAACGTACGCCTCAATAAAGTATACATGTCATATGAAGGAATTCGATAAAGATAAGAGAGTGTGGATAAACCTTCTCTTAATTTAGTGATAAATATCCAGAATAATTTTCATTTAAAAAGTGTATACTTAAATAATAATGTAAACAGGAAATCAGGAATTCGTTACACTAACGGGCTTGGTAGTACCGACGTTAAGTTTTATTTTACATAATACGAATTTAGGATACAAGTTTCATATAAAGAGTTTATATAAATGTATGGTAAGTCTTATCTTGAGGTATAGATGACTTCGTATTTCGAAAATTCTTTACCCTTACATTGTTTGGTAATGTGAATCATTCTTAGTGATCTATTAGGTTCATAAGTGTCAGGCATATAAGAACAGCTAGCATATCTGTGTTGATTTTATAGAAACCGACGGTGTTACTATTTCAATATAAATATCTGTTATTTGACTTCACCGTTTCGTACTTTTAGTACCTTCTGTCAGCAGCACCTTGTTAGACTAAACGCGTGTTGTGACTCAATAGATATGCAGGTGTCACGAGAAAGGAAATGTCCAGAGACAACCATTCCCCTTGATTCTCTGAACATGACATCTCTTACCGGTTAAAAGTCAACATTCTAATATCATGACGAAATATAGTTAGTATCCTAGTATTGTAATACTGCATTATATCTTCATGCTGTTAGAGGTAATAATAAAAGTAAATAAAGCTGGAATAAGCTAATTAGATCCAAAGACAAATGTTTTTAAGAAATAGAATTTTAAACCAGTTAGATTGAATGAAATAGCCCTGAATTAATATTTTCCTACGCATTTAATGAGGCAAAAACACATATTGAACTTCTAAATAGAATGTAATGGGGTAATATTAATACGCAATATATATAATTTTGAATCTGCTTTCCTGCGCACGATGGCTCACTATATTCCCCTCCTCTCTTTATTCTTACGATAATAACACTTTTATCGTGAAGAACATCCGGTAAGGAATGCTTTCATGATAATATCATGATGAGATATGCAAACTAACTTTTTCACAGCACGTGACATTTTATAGAAATGCAACAGTGGTATTACACCAAGCTTATCTGCAATATGTTGATTACCTGATTATTGTCATTCATTATAGTCAATTTTCGTCTTTGGGTCCTTAATATATGAATCAGTATATTGGTATACTATTGTCAGTGTATTAAACGTAATTCTTGCAGTCATTGATAACCATTAGTAAAGACGTGAAGCAGAGACAGCAGTTACAGTTGTGGCAAAATTAATCAACGTTGAAGGTAATAATAATATTGAATAGAATAACTATCTGAATGTTTGTTCCTCTGGTATTGATAGTAAGGGACGAGATTTTCCAAATGGAATGCGTTTTCATAGAACAAATTGTCAATACATTTAATAGTAACGGATGATAATAATATAACTTCTCTGGAAAGAATGTGAGCTCTTTAACTTTAGTTAGCAACCAATTTCATTAAAGGTTCCTTATTAAATAAGAATCTGGAGAGATAGGAATAACAAGCAACAGAATAAAATATCAACTTTCAAGGTGAAATTCTGATATATTCTCAGCAGTACCAATTATGTGTAAAGCAATATTAAATGATGTAGTTAATTGTGATTCAGTCGAAGGGATTCTGAATTTAGTGAATAATGAGACCGGCTACAAAATGGACAAGCGGAGATTTTTTTCTCAACCAACCGGTTAATAATGTTTTGTTTCGAAACTTTCGCATGAATACAATCTACCTGAATACTCTGGCAATTAATCTTGGCACAGCTACTTACTGGCGTGGTTAGTTACAAGCCTTTATATTAAATCCATATTTTCACCGAAAAAATTGCCCCCACTTTTAACTTTCAAATATAAACTACAAGCCTGCGTTCTATAACATATTACTCTAAATATACTTCCCTCAAATATTTTGTTTATTATATGCATGATGTGCCAGAATAATATTAATCAGAGGAATAAGTAATTAAACTTTCGATGCTGTAATTAAATAGGAGGACGCTCATGAATCGTTTTTTCTAGAAACCCTGTTTTCCTTTCAGCCACCTTTCTAAACTTCATCCTTACATATATAAAATTGAAGTAAAAAATAAAATAGATTGTGACTTAAAAATGACACGCTTACTAACGTTACTGATAATATAAGCAGTAATTTAGGAGGACCCGTTAATATTTATTTGTTGTAATTATACATTCTTTTCTTTTTTATTCCTTTGGTACTAATTGCTATTTCTTATTACAATACCTCCAAGTGACCATATTTCCAAATTTTATTTCCCAAATATCTATCTCCATATCGTACTCTTCAAAGATTAGTTACCCTCTATAAATTCAACATACAATTATCAAAGCAGAGGTCCTCCATAGTGTTCACTATATTTCCACAGTTACTTACTCTGTGGTAGAAATGGGATGTAGAACCTTCAGCGAGAGTAGAATATGAATTGATACTCTTCATCCGTTTCGTGCAAAAGGTTACGAAATATACGCCTTTAATGTACGCCATCTTTCAACATGATTTCATTCCCCGTGGTTAATTTTTTATACGATAAACGGACCCATATCTCTGTCGCTTTGCGTGCAACTTTTGATATCTCGAATATTCTGGCTCACTTAATAACAGAAGAACATGATAATATTCGTAAAACCTATAATTCGTGATTCGGGAAGAAGCGCTGTTAAAAATCGTCGTTTAAATTGTACTTCTATTCTCACGTTTTTGTTTCGATTCTTCCGCATCGGTACAATGCGCGTTCCAAAACTTTTAATTCATACTCTTCGCATAACATTTAAATACGAGATTAAATTTTTAATATTACAGGACATAGATGTTAATGAATATCAACCATAAATAATTCAGTATTGCTTGAACGGATAGCATTGCCATTAGTGCCATATAAGTTAAGAAAACGAACTTTACTATAATATAAGCAATTAAGTTGGACTTAAATGAATAAGTTATATAAGGCAATAAACCGTGAATCCAATACGTGAAATTTACGACATAAATAAAGGGAAATATATCGATATGAGGATGGATGTTATTAGTGTACTTTATTTGTCAAGCATAGGAAATCCAATGAATAATAGACGATATGCAGGCGTATCTTCGGCGTGAAATTTATAATGCAAAACACACGCTGGTACTTCACCTCAGGTTCTTCGTCATGAAGTGTCCTCCAAGAGACTCCAAACCCAATGAATGTAACACGACATGGCAATCACACCGCTTAAAGTGACCATGCACTGACGTTCAGCAATTCCCTTTCTCCATCCCTTCACGCGATTCTATTTCCATTTCACCAACACCTTGTGCAATCTCAAGGCGAAATGTTCTTATGAACGGACCGATAAAAACTTCTTAATTTAAACTAAAGTCATTAACTTCTTATTTTAGATATTTGCTTCTAAGGAGTGTATCGGTTAAGGAATATTATCATGTATTGATGCATCGTTACCGGAATTGCTGTTTCTTTTGTGGTGTCTAGAATTTCCAACTTCAATATAGAAACAATTGGTCTCCCTTATCACAAGACAAAAATTGAAATCTCAGAATTCCTTTGAAATTAATTTTTGGAAAAGGATGGGAAGTGGACAGTAATATACTATTGTGTAGAACAGAAGTACATATTTTGAGAAATTTGACATGGAAGACATACCTTCCACGAGTATTTTTTAAGGAGGAAATAGTCAAATATTATGCAATTATATTCAATAGTCCTTATCCGCTAGGGAACTGAATTAGGAATTAGAAAGGTGTCTTCAAAGTAAAATCTAGAAATAAGCATGAATACTAGTTAATGGCGGAAATATATAAACATTGAGATACAGATGCACTAATATCTTCAATCTTTGCCCACGTAGCAATTATCTTTGTTAGGTTCAATTGGATATCATTCGTGGCAACATTCTTTATCCTTCATGTTGAATAGTGACGAATCTTAAAGCAGTCGTTTGGAACAGTAATTTCGATATTAGGAAGATTAATTCAAAATTTCTTCCCCTCGTATCGGTATTCCATTTTCACAAATCAGGTTCATATTCGTCGATAAAACACTATTCTCAATTTTTCCTATAAAAAGACTATCCTTTTCCCGATTCGTTGCAGTATTCCTCATCATAAATATTGTATAATGAAGAATTTTATGTTAGTCGTATATAGCACTGTAATTTCAATGTTAAAAGGAATAATTCAATCTTTCTCCCGGAAGAAATGAGTTCCTTTTCGTCACCTGGCATTCTATATCATCTTCTTAATTATTAATTTATCGGTTATTCTCGTTTCTCAATTTTTTCCCATAAAAGTACAGAATTCCTTATACTTTGTTCGGAATAATGGTGAATTATGTATCTGTCAAATCTAGGATAGTGTGGGATACCATTTCAAAGAAACCACTAATTGGCGATTGCCAACAGAAACAACTTACAAACCGATGAATATTTTCTAGAAGCAAATGGAAAAGTTGTTTTGGGTAACAAAATTAAGTTCCATGCTCCCTATGGCGATGTGAAACGTAGGTTAGGAAAAGGATTGAAGCATGGTCCTCAAGGACAAAGACAATGCCCTTAGATGCCAATTGTTACCGGCACGAGCGTGAGTCTCCTATTCTTCGAAAGAGAGTTGAATTAGAGAGCGTCCTTGTGTGTTATCGTTTTGCTATCTTGGTGTGCTTTCCTTCACACGCAAGCTAACCGCTTACACTACGATAACGAGACAACATCGTCGTGTGTTTCTCATACTGTATCCCATAAATTATCTTGGTGTGCTTTCCTTCACACGCTTTCTGTGTACGGCACTAACCGCTTACACTACGATAACGAGACAACATCGTCGTGTGTTTCTCATACTGTATCCCATAAATATCAATTGCACCAGCATCAGGCTGACATTACTTGGAGCGTATATTAACGCGCGCGAAATTTGAATAAATACAAAAATTGATAAGATCTCATTTAAAATATGATGAGTATGTAAGACGTCAATTAGAATTCAGTAACATAATCATGCTCAGATTCTCGTAAATATATTATGGTGTAAGGACTTAAAAGAGTACTAGTAGAAAATTAGCAACCATTAGTACATTAATCCAGCCAAAGCTCAAATCCAAAACCGTTTTCAAATATTTTACTTGAAATTCCCCATTGAAGCGATCATTCCTTTGTTCACATGATTGTGCGATATTGCATCCAGTATAAGTCTAATTAATTTTCCTATATTCTTTCAAATTCCTCTGTCCTTTTCTCATCCGTGGGACAATTTATCTGTGCTTGGTTTAGAGCTAGGTATCAAATGAGAATGCGTGGAATGCCGGAATGAAATAATTTAACGAGTCAATTAGTACCCGATACCTCGTACTCCGCTTTAAGGAGTTTTGTCGAATTATCAGCGGAAAACATTCTAACCGTCATTTTCCCGCAACGATTGCATCGCCGAAGGCAAAGTGTTGAATATGCACTCGGTCGATGAAACTCGTTCCAAGGTCTATTTCCAATTCCTCCGCGAAGCCCTGCCAGGATGGGGACTAAATGGCGCGAAACGGATGTAACTGGTATGTAACGCGCGTTTCCGTCTGTTCTGACGACAATGTATAATATTATCGGCATGATGCGGCAAGCATTTCAGCATTCGCCGGGCAAACGGGCGCGCGAACGATGATAAGCGGCTTGGCGGATTCGACTCGAATGCGTTTGGTAATCTCTCGAGACGGAAAGCAAGAAACCGAACATATACTTCAATGGGCAGGAGTACCAGAACGGGCTATAGATTCGATATCGTGGAGCCATCGGTGTGATCTTCTTTGTGTTAAATATTCCACCGGCGATCTCTCCCTTGATATTCTTGCAAGTTGGTTCTTAGCATTCATTTCCGTCTTATAATACAGGGTTATTTGTTATTAGATGGTTTGGCTATACACATTGCTTGGATTTATTGCTGGATTCGTAGTCCTCGGAAATTTTGCTATATCCAGCGAAGTGCTATGCAATTCGCTATTTTAATTAATGCTGGCTGGTGGAATCAATTTGCTGTTTAAGCTGTTATTTCACAGTATTTTAACAATTCCGAGTAAATAACTTGGAACATTCTGTAACTAGATGGTTTAATATGCTTTGTGCGGCGGCATGAATTATTGCTCAATATCGTAGTCTTTATTAATGTCTAGTTTATTTATTTATTTCTTTATTCATACGGGATAAACCGATCTGCGAAATTACAAGGAAATTACTACAGTGAAGCACATAGTTAACTGTAACAAAGGAAAATAAAAATAAGGCAAGGAAATAAGCATAAAAATAAAGATATACAAATATACCGAAAGATGAGATGTGCATAGGTATAGGAAAAAAAGAATTTTCCACATACAGGTGAGATATAACACGTTATTTATAGTGTGAAGGGATTGACTAAATAGATATAAGGCTGAATAGGTATTGTCGACATTAATAATGATTCTATTCATATCTGTGTGGTATACAAAGCAGTTTTATGTTCTTGTACATGGTGAAAGCAGTATCGTCTTGAATAAAATTTGGAACATTCAATGAGGACCTTTTCAATACATTACAACAATTTTCACGGCTATTGGGCACCATATAAACAAAAAGAATACCAGAGATTTCCCTGGCTCCTTCTAACGTTCCTAAAATATGTGACGATTCTATGGAATCTTAGGTATGACACAAATCTAACTTGGGCTGTCCAATATGCCGTGAAGCTAAACGTAATAACAGGTATCGTACTATTCCTGAAGAGCTTGTATGCAATTTAAAGTAATTCCCACAAATTCTCAGAATACTTTGTTAGATAGTTTGGAGTACTGTTAAATTTGTTGCTTTGATTTATGTTGTTAATTAAGTTGAATTAACTTTTGTATTCTCATCCAATGCTTTGCTATACAGAACTAGCTAGCCTAATTGTATTCCATTCATTCTTTTAAGTTGTGTTATACTGTCATTTGGGACATAACTATCCTTTCCATGAGAATTATAGGCTATTGACCAAGTTTTTCAGTTTTCGGTCAGAATTGATAGTAACAACAATATTTTATGAAGCTTTACGCTTTCAGGGGACTACTGGAATCGATAGGATACATATTTTATCGCAAGCAAACTTAAAATTAGGAAGCTTTCTAATGTTGTCCTATTTTTACATCTCTCTATAATATATAAATTTTATAATGCAGCTATCTGTATTATGTCATTATAATATAGTTTAAACTCGATACATATCTATTCGTATTACACACAAGCGATGTGCATAAATACAATAATATTTACAAAATACGCAAATATAAATTTCCAATCTATCCATAGAGTTAAAGTTGTAATACTGTCCCACTCTATGATGAACGTCCGTTTATATTTCTCAGCATTTAAGCGAACTTATAATTATTCCTTGATTAGTTACTTTTCGCTAGCATTACCGCGAACGAACACAGATTTCCCCATTTAAATTACGATTCTCTACACGAGATTCAGAGAGATTTGGCAATAACGAAATATGAGATTGTTAGCAGATACCTCGCTAAGCTTAATTCGAATCACTGTTAATTTCAGTATATTCCGTTTGCCTTAAATTATCGTAATTGAGTTGAATTTCCTAGTATATAATGAAAATTATTGAATATTTTTGAATAAGTGTGTGCCTATGCAAGGTGGAAATATGAATGCCTCGCGAAGGAGCGTTTCGAAATGCATTACGGAGAGTTTCGAATGCATAGGTTTTCCGAATTGAATGAAGTTGCGTGCATTAACTACGTAAAAATCGTCGGGAATTTCCCAGCAGAAATTTCGTTTAAAAAATTTGTAATTGAAATTTTAATTGGAATGCTTGGTAATAAAGTATTTGTGGCCGACGACGTAAATAGTGCCATTGAACGGAATCGAAGAGAAATTTAGCTACAGTATATTTAAAAAAATATTACTAGAGAACTAATTCCAGTTATCGTTAAAACTTTTGTTGGTAATGATTAAAGCAATAAAGAAAGGTGAGAAATTTCTTTCCGCTGCTGATATAAGCACTTCAGTAATGCAATGGAACACATCTCAGGAAGAAAACGTATGGTTTCGTTTTTACTTGCGCAAACTTTGAATATGCTAGAAATATTTCCGAAGATTAGTCGTAATATGCGTCACAATGTAAAGTAGGGTACAGTTAATTGAGAGGAAATTTATTCAATGAGAACAATGATGAAATTGCGGAACACGAATTTGTAATGATTATTCCCAAAACGAAGCAATATCGAAGCATTAGCAATGGTAACGGTGGTTATTCGTATGTGAAACGTACCAACCGAAAAATTGCTGTCGCAAACGAAACAATTAGAGTGATGGAAAGTCAACGAGTAACTTACATAGAAGTATAAGGATGAAAATACAAAGACGATGTCAATCATGACAGTAAAGTACACAAATTGGAACCCAAGAAGTGTCCATACACATTTCGAGAAAGGTTACCTAATGTTCCACGCATAGTTAACATGCTTGTTTAGCTTAAGTGACGACTATATGGTAATAATTGGAATGGAAGTAACTTCACGTGATAGGTGGAAATGAAGTACTCGTGATTTTCTATTTTCATTTCACCATAAATGGCAACAACCGTAACCCATACGTACAAACAAGGAAAGTTTCGAATTGTTAGGTGTACTTCGCGAAAATTTTTCGAAGCGCAAATGGTTAATAACCATGAACGTGACACTAAAGGCAACAGCGCTCCGAGAAGACCATCACCGGCGAGAGAAGAGCGAGGATCGTAGGACGAGAATAGCGTGATCGGCGCGCGATCGGGAACAAGCTCCTTCCCTCGCCAATATGGCACCCTCATACGTCTTGGATTGGTCGGAAGCTGTGCATTCAGAAACGGGACGCATCATGTCGGCCTTTACATGTGGCTATGGCGCTGGAAAGGAAGATGCACGGGTCTCGCGTCATTGTTATGATATGGTTAGAATGTGTCCTTTATTGGATCAACCTTGTGCTACAGATTCATATATTTATGGAGTACAAGTCCTTTATTGGATCGCTTTTGGGCTATAGAATCTTATATATAATGAGTAAGATGCTAATAATGTGGCGCGTAATACCTGTCAGTAAAGGTTCGCAAACGAATCAAATGCAATCGGACTGCTTTCAGATTGCATGAAGTGTGAGATATTACTAAAATAAAGCTATTCGGTGCAGATTTGAGACATTAATAAAACTTTGCAACAAAAAGTCGAAAGTGCTCCTAATGTTCGCTAAAACTGTTACCAAGTTGCGCCGAAATTGCATGAAATTTGTGATATTAGTAAAACAAATTTTCCTGCGCCGTATTGAAGCAGTAGCAAATCCGCGCCGAAAAATCGCAAATTTTACAAAAATGCCCTGACACCGCGATCAAACAACACTGCAATTGCTGGAAATGTGTGACATTACTAGAATAGTGTTGCTATGTGCAGTTCCGAAGCAGTAAGAAGACTTTACCGCAAAAAGCCCAATTATTCCAAAAGATCGCTGAAACTCTATTCAAACCACACAGGAAACGCGTGAAAGACGAGTTATTCAGGGAATAACGTTATTCTGTGCAGATTCGCGCCGTTCTGCAGCAGTAGTAGGACTATATCGCAACTATATCGATGATTTTCTAAAAAATCCCTGAAGATTCTTTTAAACTGCGTTGAAAACCATGAATTATGTGATATTCGGTGAATATCGTTATCCATTCGGGAATTGTTGGAGAACGCAGATGAACAGGGTATAAGTTGATACAATGGCTGTAGAACCATGTTGGTGGCTATAATCTGTAGCGTGTTGTCACTTGTCTATATCTGTAGCTGCTACTGACTTATCCCTTGATCATTCTGGAATCTCTACGGAATTAAAGTCGTCAGTGAATAATCTGTACCAACTGCTACAGTTTTGTATTGGTGGCTGTACTTAGTACCGTATAGTCAACTGTAAAGCTCTCTAGACACGATTGATCTATACATTGATTATTATAGAGTAGCTCTGGAATTTAACTCACCATTGTATTGATCAATCCGTCGGATATACTTCTGTGCAGTTAACGATACTCAGTAGTGTATTCACATTTGTCAACGTCCCAAGCGATAATTGCTCTATCCGTTGAATATTGAGTAGCTTCTGAACAACTTAGGGCATCACGGAATTAATTAATCCACTTAGAGTAGTACTGCGTAGATTGCTACTCTTTGTAATGTACTGCCATTTGCTAGCATCTCTAGCAGCAACTGAACTGTCCATTTATCTTTCTATAATTGCTGTACAGATTCGATGACCAGGCCATAGATTAATCCAATGATTATAGTACCGTGTTTATGGTTGAAATAATAACTGTATTGTCAATTGTATATATCCCCTGCTAAGATTGATTTGTCCCTTGATCGTTCAAGAAACTTTAAGGAACACAAATGATCGGCGAATTTAATATGCCAATGGAAATGGCACTGTATAGACATCTACGCTTAGTACTGCATCGTGAAACGTCTAGACCTGAAGTGATAATTGATCTATCCATTTATCACTCTAGAATTGCTGTAGAATTCAAATCATCATTGCATAGATTAGTCCAAGGTATATAATGATGTGATGATGCCTGTTCCATGTACCGTATTGTCAAGTCGAAGTATCCCAAGCGATACCTCATCTAGGAATTAATAATTCCTGAATGCTATAGAATTAACGTTATATATTGATTAACACAATGACTATAGTACAGTGATGGTGGCTGTATTCAGCACTGTATTGAAGATTGCAAGTATTCGAAGCTATAACTCATCTAACCATTGATGCATCTAGAATTGCAATACACACATTAACTCAGATGAACAGAGAGTAGTTTAATATAATAGCTATAGAAATCTGCAGATGACTCCTCACATTACACTGCATAGAAGTGCATGGGCCGAATAACTATGTAGATGCCCTTATTTAGTACTGTACTGACATATGTCAGTATCTCAAGAGAAAATTGCTCCTCCCATTGACCATTCTACAACTACTGAAGAACTTACATGATCAGTGGACGGATTAATGCAATGGCTATAGTACAGTGCTAACGGACGCACTCACTTCTCCACAGGAATTTATCAATATAATTTCCGATGTGTGATCTATCGGTTGATCATTCTAGAACTGCTATGGAGACTAAATCTATAGTGGACAGATTTATCCAACGGCTGTAGTCTGCTGGTGATTGTACTGAGTACAGAACAGACAATTATAAATATCTCAAGGCAGAAGTGGTCTAGACATTGATTATGCTAAATTGCCGTGGAATTCAAATCAGCAGTGATGAAATTAGTAGATAGTCTGCAGTACCTTGATGATGACTGTACTGAGTACTGTTTTGTCTGTTGCTAATGTCACGAACGATTACCGTGCTGTCTTTTCTCATTCTAGAATAGGTATAGTGCTTAGACCATCATTGAAGAGATTAACCCATCGGCTATTGTATTCTGCTGGTGGATCTACGAGGTACCGCACTGTCAATTGCGAATAGCTTTAGCCACAACTGTACATTGCATTGATTATTATAGTACCGCTGTGGAACTCAAACCATGAGTGAAAAGAATAATTCAACTGCTACCGCATTGTGTAGGTGGCTGTAATTAGTACTCTTTTGTAAATTAGTAGTGTCCTGAGCAATAATGGGCCTGCCTTTTGTCATTCAATCATTTCTATGTAGTTCAGGACATCAGTGAACATATTAAGCGGACGATTAGAGTCCTGTTTTGGAGGATGTAATAAGTACCGTACAGTCAATTGTAAATATCTCCAATCATAACTGATCTACACATTGACAACTTTAGAATTGCTGTGGAACTGTAGTCGTCAGTGAAAATATCAATGCAACAACTACTGTACTGAAACGATGACTGTATTCAGCTCGGGTCTGTAAAATGTCAGTGCCGCGATCGATAATGGATCTGTCTCCTGTCCTTCTGGAATTTCAATAGAACTTGTATAGTCAGAGTACAGATTAATTCAGCGGATTCACTGAACCGTTTGTTCATGTGCTATGCAGCGTACTGCTAATTGCTTATATCTCTAGGCGGAAATGATTCATATATTGAATAAACTAGAATTGCTTTGGAGCTAAAATCAGTAGTGAACAAATTAGTCCAACGTTTGCAGGACCTTGATGATGGTTCTGGTCAGTACTGTCTTGTAAAATGTTAATATTTCGAGCGATAGTGGATCTGTCGTTTGTCATTGATGTATTGGTATAGAATACAAATCGATCAGAGGACAGATTAACCCATTGGCTACAGTGTTCTGTTGGAGGATGTACTGAGGACCATGCTACCAATTGTAAGTATCTTTAGCCTTAACTGATCTGTGCATTGGTTATTCAAGAATTTCTGTGGAACATATATCACCAGTGAGCAAACAAATTCCACGGCTACAGTATCGCCATGGTGGCTATACTCAGTACTGTTTTGACATAAGTCAATGCCTCTAGCTTCAATTGCTGTATCCATTGGTCATGCTACAATTGCTGAATGACTTTGATGATATGCGAACTGATTAATACAATGCCTATAGTATTTTGTAAATGGAAACCTGCAGTACTGTATTGTCTACTGTCAATATCACTGTCTACACGGGAATTCATCATTCAAGAATTGCTGTAGAACTTATATCATCATTGAACATATTAATACAACTTCGACAGTGCTCTGTAGATGGATATACTACATTCCGCACGGTTAATTGTAAATATCTCTTGCCAAAACTGATCTACAAGTTCATTATTCTGGAATTGGTGAGGAGATTAAGCGAACAGTGCACAAATTAATACGATGCCTATATTAGAGTGCTGACGGCCGTACTGAGTACTGCTTTGCCAATTGTCAACATAGCTAGCGCTATATGATCAATCCATTGACCACTTTGGAATGGCTGTTCAATTTAAATCACCAGTGAACAACTTAATACAGAGTCTACGTTACGTATATAATGGATGTACTTACTACTGTGCTGTCAGTTATTATTGTCTTGGGCGACAATGGAACTTTCCTTTGTCAATCTGGAATTGCTGTAATTTTTAAACCGTTAGTTGGCCGAGGAATCCAAATGACAGTGCTCTGTTGTTGGATGTACTGTGTACCGTACTGTCGACTGTATATATCTCCAGACATAACTGATGCATACGTAGGTTATTCTAGTACTCTTGTGAAATTAAAGTCGCCAATTACCCGATTAATCGAACCGCTACAGTGCTCTACTGATGACTACAGTCAGTGCTATACTATCATTAGTCCATATCACTACCGATGTATGATCTATCCGTTGATCTTTCTAGAAATGCTATGCAACTCAAATCACCAGTGAACAAATTAGTACAGCGGCTACATTGCAGACGTAATGGCTGTACTCAGTACCGTGCTGCCCTCTGTTAATATCTTGGGCGACAATGTATGTGTCCTCTGTCACTATAAAATTGCTACAGAAATTAAATCATCATCGAAGATATTAATACAACGGCTACAGTTCTCTTCTGGTGTATGTAGGAAGTACCGCTATGTCAGTTGGAAATGTCTCTAGATGTAACCCCATTATACACTAATTATTCTAGAATAGCTGCGGAATATATATCTTTAATGTACTAGCTAATCCAACGGCAACTGTACAGTGACGGTGGTTATACTCAGTACAGTGTTGACAGTTGTTAATACCTCGAGGTACACTGGATCTGCATCTTTCATTCTAGAATTGTTGTAGAATAAAAATCACAAGTGAACAGACTAATCCAACGAAATCAGTGCTCTCTTCGCGGATGTAGGACGCTCCGTAATGTCAGTTGCAAAGATCTCAAGCCATATCCGTAATAATCATGGACAATTCTAGTTTGACTATGAAATTTAAGTCATCAATGTTCAAATTAATCAAACGTCTGGAGCACCGCGGTCATTGCTGTACCCAAAAAAGTGCTGTGAAATTTTAATTCCTTGAGGGTTAATGGGTCTGACCTATGTCATTCTGGAATAGCAAGCGAATTTCTATCATCAGTGAACATATTTCTCCATCGCCAATAACGCTCTTTTCGAGAAAAATTGATCAGATTAATCCATCGGCTACAGTGCTCTTTTGGTGAATGTACTTAGCTGCTTACTGTCGGTTGTATATACCTCTGCCAATAAGCGTGCAATGCATTGACCATCAGAGTATGGCAAACTAATTTAAGTAATCAATGGGTAAAGTAAGCCAACGGCTACAGTATTGCGATTACGGCCGTACTCTGTACTATGTTATCAATCAGTAATTTCCTAAGGGATAATTAATTTGTGTTTTGTCATCCTAGAATTGCAGTTGAATATACATCATCAGCGAGAAGGTTAATCCAAAGTCTAATTGCATCTATATGTGTATGCACAACGTACCGTACTAACAATTGTTAATATCTCCAGCGAGAATGGTACTGTACGTTTATTGTTCTAGAGTGGCTTTGGAGCTTATGTCATTAATGAGCGCATTGTTCCAACGGACACAGTACTGCGATGATGGCTGGGCCCTGTACCGTGTTGTGAACTGTTAATATATGGAGGGATGATGGATCCGTGTACTTTAATCCTAGAACTTTTTGGAATTTACAGGAGCGAACAGTGTAGTCCAACGGCTACAGTGAAGTAATGATAGCTTTACTCAGTACTGCGTTGTCAATTGTTAAGTTCTCGAAGGATAATGTATCTTCATCTTTCATTCTAGAATAACTGTAGAATATGCACCACCAGTAGACCGATTAATCCAACTGCAACTGTGCTCTGTTGGAAGAGGTACTACCTGACATACAGTCTATTGTAGATGTCACTAGCCATAACCGTACCCTTCAAACGTTATTCTGGAATTACTTTGGAATATACGTCATCAGTGAACAAAGTAATCCAATGGCTAGATTACTGTGGTCATGGCTGAACTCTGTACTTTGTTGTCAATTGCTAATGTGTCGACAGAAAATACATCCGCGTCGTGTCACTCTAGAGTTGCGAGGGGATCTAGGTCATAAGTGATCAGATTATTCCTGCGGCAACGTTGCTCTGTTGGTGGATGTACCATACACCGTACAGTCAATTGCACGCATCTCTAGCCATTACCATACCATACACAGGCTACCCGAGTCTTGATTTTGAAATTACAATGTCAGTGAGCAATTGATTCACCGTCTACTGCACAGTGGTGGTGGTTATGCTTAGTACTGAGATGTGAATTGTTTATATCTCGATGGAGGGCGGATCTGCTTTTTTCATTCTAGTAATGCCGAAGCATGTAAATCATCATTGAACACATTAATCCAACGGCTATTCTGCTCAGCTTGTGGATGTGGTAAGTACCATATTGCCAATTTAAATATCTATGGCCCTAACCATGCTGTGCATTGCTTATTTCAAATATGCTTTGGAACTCGCGTCACCAGGGAACGAAGTGATTCAACCGTTATATTACCTTGATGCTGTAAATTCGAAGGAAATTCTGGAGTAATCATTGTATGGTGCTGTTATGGCAAGGGATATCTGCAATTGACATTACGGTGCTTAGTACGTCCACCAACACAGCAGTGTAGAAGTTCGATTAATCTCTTCACAGGGGATGTATGTTCAACAACAATTCTAGAATGAAGAACGAAGTTCCATTATACCGCGAGATATAAGCAATTGACCACAAAGTACTGAGTACAGCCATCATTACATTGCAGTACCGGTTCGAATAATTTGTCCATGAACGTCATAAAATCCACAGAAACTCTGGAATAATCATTCTATATTAGGGTTATGGCCAGGGATTTTTAGAGTTAACTGCACGATGCGTATTACACCCGCAAAAAGAGCACACTAGCGGTTGGAGTATTCTGCTCAATGATGATATATGTTCCTTAGCGATTATAGAATGACAGAGAAAGGACCTCACTTCGCTTGAGACAATAATTACTATCAGCACAGTACTGAGCACAGGCACCATCACAATATTGTAGCTGTTGAATAGCTTCGTTCACTGATGATGTAAATTGTGAAGATATTCTGTAGTAATAAATGTATATTAATGCTGCCTTCAGATATTTCCTATTGACAGTACGGCACTTAATAAATCCACCAATATATCAGGGTTGACGTTGGATTAATAAGATCAATGATGATTTAAATTCTATATGCATTCTAAAACAACAAAATACAGATCCATTGACCCCCGAGATGGTAACAATTTACAACACAGTACTGAGTACACCCGCCATCGCTGTATCATAGTCGCTGGAATGCTTTATTCACTGATGATGTAAATTCGTAAGTTATTATGGGATAACATAAGTATAATTCTTTTTATGAGTAGTGATATTTACAATTGACAGTACGGCTTCTTGTGCACCTTCCAAAGGGTCACTATTTCAGTTGTATTAATTTATTCTGTGATGATGTATATTCCACAGCAATACTAGAACGAGGAATGCAGATCCATTATCACTCGTGAAATTAGAAAATGACAACACAGAACGGAGTACAAACATCACAACAGTGTTGTAGCCGTTGAATATGTTTGTTCACTGTTGATGAAAATTCTTAAGCAATTCCGGAATAATCAGTTACATTACGGTTATGGCTCGAGATATTTCAAATTAACAGTATGGTATTTAATAAATCCACCAATATAGCACGGAAGCTGTTTTACTGCTCTGTTCAATCATGATTCAAATTGTACAGAAATTCTGGAATGACAAAATGCGGATCCACTGACCTTCAGGAAGTTAACAATTTACAACATAGTACTGAGTATGCCCACCGTCAGAGTAATGTATCTGTTGGACTACTATGAACGTAGATAATGTGAATTCGAAAGTGATTCTAGTATACCCTATGTACTGTGCGGTTATGGTTAGCGATATTTACAACTGACAGCAAGGCATATATTACGCATTCCAACAGATCAATGTTCCGTTGGGTTTATCTATTGACTGATTCTGTATGTTCCATAGCGATTCTAGAACCGGAACTGCATATCCGTTTTCTCTTCTGACGTTAACAGATGAAAACAAAGTGCTGGGTACAGCCATCATCACAGTATTGTCGCCGTTATATAAGTTCTTTCAATGATGTTGTAAATAACGTAGCAATTCTAGAATAATCAATGTATGTCACTGTTCTATTGAGATATTCCCAATTGACAGTACCGTACTCACTACATCGAAAAATATAGCACAGTAGTCTTCAGGTTATTCTGTCCAATAATGCTATAAATTCTACAATTCGAGAATGACCAAGTACAGATCCACTAACCGTGCAGGTATTAGCAATTTACATCACATCCATGAATACACCCACCGTCACAGTTATGTAGCCGCTTTACGGCTTTGTTCACTGATAACGTAAATTTGATCGTGATTCTAGAACATCCTACGCATAATGCGGTTACGGCTAGTGACATTTACAATTGACTGTGCGGCATTGAGTACATCGTCCAACGGATCACAGTCGCCGTTGGATTAATCTGTTCAATGGTTATATATATTCTATAACAATACTAGAATGACGAAATACATATCCAGTGACCCTAGAGATGTTAACAACTGACAACACTATTCTGAGCACACCCACCATCTCTGTATTGTTGCCCATGGACTGCTTTGTTCACTGATGTTGTAAATTCGAATGTAACTCTAGAATAACCAATGCATGGTGCGACCATTGCCAGTGACACTTACAATTGATTGTAAGCCAATTATTTCATCTACGAACAGTGCACTGCTGCGGATGGATTAATCCTTTCAATGGTGATATATGTTTTATAATAATTCCAGAATGACAAGGTAGGGAGATATACAATTTTGTTGGCTGATGACGGGTACTCTGAGGACATTCTAGAATACCCTATGTATTGTACGGTCTTGGATAGTGATATTTACAATTGACAATCCGGTGCTTATTAGATCCACCAATACAGCTCTGTAGTCGTTAGATTAATACGTTGAATGATGGTTCATGTTCTATAGCAATTCTACAATGACAAAGAGCAGGTTCACTAGCCCTCGAGGTATTATCTATTGCGGACACAGTACGGACTACAAGTATCATCACGGTACTGTAGCCATTGGACTATTTTGCACACTCATGATGTAAATTCTACAGCAATTGGAGTATAGTCAACGTATACTACGGTTATGGTGTGAGATGCTACCAGTTGGCAGTACGGCACACACTACGTCCACCTATATAGCACTGTAGCCGTTGAATTAAACTGTTCCATGATGTTTACATACTACAGCTATTCTAGAATGACAGGATACAGATCCAGAGGCTTACGAGGCATTAACAACTAACGACAAAGTACTGAATACAGACATCGTCACAGTACTGTAGCCCTTGGAACGCTTTGCTCACCGATGACGTACATTCCTAAATAATTCTGGAAAAACATATGTATACTGCAGTTACTGCTAGTGACTTTTACAATACACAGTACGGTAATTTGTACATATAGCAACATAGCACAGATGATTATAGAATGACAGAGAAAGGACCTCACTTCGCTTGAGACATTAATTACTATCAGCACAGTACTGAGCACAGGCACCATCACAATATTGTAGCTGTTGAATAGCT